>NC_142806.1:62792905-63022879 GCF_049724085.1 Artemia sp. Qi Xiang Cuo | reverse complement strand
TCTTCTGGTGTGCTGGATGGTAATTAGAATCCATGATGGATAATGATTCAAATAATGCACTGAAAAGATGTATGGAAAATCAGTTCCTAATATAGGATTATATTGAAATTCCTGTTGGACGTGATGGTTTTATGCCTAATCAGTTAAAAACTCTAAGGCAAAGTACGTTTGTCAGGCCATCAAAGAATGGTTGCAGTTCAGATAAAGATTAACGAGAGCTTCGTTTTTGCACATTGAATTGCCACGTTACGACTGTTTATTTGGATATTTTACAGTTGATTGAGGATTCGCATTGTGAAATTGATATTATTGGAATTTGTGAAACGTTCTTAAGCAAGGATCAGTCTCTCTCGTCTTATTTGTTTCCATGTTACCAGATAGAAGTAATGTCTGGGGCTACAATGAATTGTGGTGGCCTTGGGTTTTTTCGTAAGTATACATTTGATTTTTAAGCTAAGGAATGATTTAATAATTTGGATTGAAGGTAAGATCGAAAATTTTTTATTGTAATTTGTTAATAAATAATAAGAAGCTGTTAATTGCTGTGATATATAGGCCGCCTAGTGCTCGCTTGGAGAAGTTTTCTGATGGTTTTTAGGAACTGATGAGGGGAGTGTCAGCTACAGGCTTAGACTTTATTTGTATGGGAGATTTTAATTTTAACCTTATAGATTTTAGAGCAGATAATTTAGATTTTTTAATTTTATGATTTCATATGATCTTTACCCTTTGTAAGTTTACCCACAAGGATTTCTAATCATTCCGCTATATTAATTGATAATATCTTTGTGAGTTTAAAGCACCTTAATCATAGTTACGCTGATGTTATAATTTACCCTGGTTCGGATCATTTACCGATTTTTGAAAAGATTACTTGAGTAAAGAAAACAGCATACACAATAAAAAAAATCAAGTGTGACAGCTGAAAAAGAGAATTTTGTAAAGTTTGCAGAGGAGTTGAGCTGTTTTAGTGGAAAGCCAGTTCTTAAAATCGAAGGTGATGCGTCACAGGCTTATTGAATCTTCATGCAGTCAGAGCAGTTATAATTTACCTTCTACTCTGTTTGGTTCATATCATAAACGTCTCACTACAAACTGGAACATCCCCGGACGCCTTAAAAGAAGCAAAAGTAATCCCACTGTATAATAGAGGTGTGAAGTCGAACATAAAGAACTGGAGACCTATTTCAATCCTACCATTATACTCTAAGATAATAGAGAAGATTGTGCACCGCAGTTTGTACTATTTTTTGACAAAAAAGGACTTCTTTCCGAAACACAAACTGAATTCAGGAAGAATCATTCGACGTCCCATGCTGTGCAGTACCTGTTGGATTTAGTGAATACTCATCTTTATAAGGGTGAACATGCTCTTACAGTATTTGTGGGTTTTGAAAAGGCATTTGATAAAGTAGATTTTAATATTTATTATGTAGATTAGAATGTTTGGGCGTCAGAGATATACATCTGAAGCGGTTTGAAAGTTTTTTAACTGGAAAGTCTGTTAAATTTATATTAAATGATGATATTTCTGGTCAGTATTTTATTTTCCACGGGGCTCTGTTCTAGGCCCACTGCTTTATCTTATTTATGTTGATACGACGAGATTCTATCTGCAGGGTGCTTGCCTTACTTCGTTTGAAGATGATATTGCTCTTTCTTTTTTTAGTCATTGTGTTGAATCTCTAATAGAAAAGGCTAATAGTGTAATGGCTCAACTTTATATATTCACTAGTCTTAGCCTTTTATCAGTAAAAATGAGTAAAACAAATTTTATGGTGTATAGTAGATTGGGAACACCGATTGATCTTGGTGGAAAATGTTATTAAGTGCAATTGAATCAGGTAAATTTTGTGCGATACCTTGGTTTTTATGTGGATTGTAATTTATCTTGGAAACGCCACAGCAATCTAGTTGCTAGTAAAGTGACTAGAGGAGTTGGAATCATTCGTCAGTTGAAAAATTTTCTTCCAAATAAAATTTACTTATTTTATATCATGCAACAGTTAGTCCTTATATTTATATGGTTGTGTTTTATGGCCAAGTAATTTCTACTCTAATTATAAACGTATCCAAATTTTACAAAATAAAGTGATTAGAATAATTGGAGAACATGTAAAAGTTTTTAATGATACAGTAACGTGCTATAGAAATTTAAGAGTGATGAATGTTGAACAGCTCAGGGACTATCAGGCTGTAATGTTTGTATGTCAGTGGCGGAATGATATATTCCCAGATATATTTTCTCAGTTTTTATAAGAGTAATAGTTGCTTACATGAGTATACTACTAGAACTGTGGATAACCTTGTAATTGAGCATAGGCAGAGTACACGGGCAGGATTTACGATTCGCTATTTGGGACCGAGTGTTTGGAATGTGCTTCCGGCAAGTGTTAAGGCGGATGAACATCTACAGCAATTTAAGAATACATTAAAGAGATATTTATTGGGAGGGGAGGATGAGGAACCATAGTTTCTGTAGTCTTTGTTTATTTTAATTTATTTTAATATATATATATATATATATATATATATATATATATATATATATATATATATATATATATATATATATATATATATATATATATATATATATATATATATATATATATATATATATATATATATATATATATATATATATCTCTTTTTGACGATAGAGATTGATTTTTGATATTTATTTTACTTGTTGTTATTATGTGTGAATACATGTGTATGAGTATATATATATATATATATATATATATATATATATATATATATATATATATATATATATATATATATATATATATATATATATATATATATATATATATATATATATATATATATATATATATATATATATATATATATATATATATATATATATACTGAGTTATTTAGATGAAATTATTGATATTGGTTGTTGTAGTCGTTCGTCCTTAGAGCTTTGTTTCTTCTTGAATGGCCACTTGTAAAATGATCACATTGTGTTGTTTTTTTTTTGTTTAAAAAAGTTTCATCCAAGTAAAATCAAATTCTTTACAAATTCTATGAACATAAATCATCATGCAACATGTTCCTTCAACAAAATCAGTATCGTGAGGAGAATAAAAAATCAAAATACGAGTTTAATGAGGAGAAAACAGCATGCAATGAGTTTCACGAGCAGGACGATTTTCACAATGAGAAAAAAAATAAATGTACATTATTATAAAGAGAGAAATCAACCTGTAACATTTTTCATGAGAAGAAAATCAATGTACGAGTTTCACGTAAAAAAAATCAACGTGTAACAAGTTCCGCGGACTAAAATCGCCAAGTAATAAGTTCATTGAACGAGATCAGATTCAAGATAAGAAAAATCATTGTACAAGTTTTGCGAAGACAGAGAGAGAAAAGAACAAGTTTCACGACTAGAAATCAGCCCTTAGCATGTTCTACGAAACAGAATCTTCATACAACAAGTTTCATAAACAAAACCAGTTTCGTGAGGAGAAAAAATCAATGTACAATTTTCACGATGAGAAAAATTAATATGCAAGAACTTTAAAGAGCAGTAATAGGCATGCAATGAGTTCCATGAACGCAATCTGTTTCACGAGGATAAAAGTGTAGAGGTTTGCTAAAAGAAGAAAAAAACAACATGTAACTAAGTTCACGAACAAAATCAGCATACAAGTTCCATGAAGAAGAAAAAATAAATCAGCACGCATCAAGTTCCATGAAGAAAAATCCAACCTGATGAGGAAAAAAATCAATGTACATGTTTCACGAGGAAAAAAAAATCAACATGTAACAAGTTTCAGGACCAAAAATCCGCACTCGATAAGTTCTACGATCACAAATAATCAAGAAACAAGTTCCATGATCAAGACGAGTTTCACAAAGAGAAAAAATCAATGTACATTTTCACAAAGAGAAGAATAAACATGTAACAAGTTTCATGGACAAGATCTGTATGCAATACGTTCCGTCAAAATATAAAATCATCACGTATCAAGTTCCATGACGAAAATCAGTTTCACGAGGGAAAAATTCATGTACAACTTTCACGAAGAGAAAAAACAACATGTAACTAGTTTCACGAACAAGAATTGGCACTCAACTAGTTTCACGAGCATAAATGATCACGCAATATTTTCCATGAACGAAATCAGTTTTGTGAGGAGAAAAAAAATCAATGTATAGCTTTCACGAAGAGAAAAATTGATATGTAACATGTTTCATGAATAAAAATCAGCATCCAAAAAGTTCCAAAAAGTTCAGCATCCAAAAAGCATCCAACATAAATAATCACGTAAAATTCTCCATGAACAAAATCAATTTCGTAAGGAAAAAAAATCAATGTAAGAGTTTCATGAATTGAAAAATCAACATGTAACAAGTTTCACGAGAAGAAAAATCAACAAGTGACTATTTTCATGAACAGAAAATTAATATGCAACAAGTTAAATGAACAAAAATAGGGACGCAACGATTTCCTTGAACAAAATCATTATCACAAGGGGAAAAATCATGGTACTAGTTTCGCGAAGAAAAAAAACATGCAACTAGTTTTATGAAGAAAAAATCAGCATGCAGCAGGTTTCAGCAACAATTACTAAGGCTCCAACTTCAGAGCCCTCTTTAAAAGTTATTTTAACTAGATTTGTAATTTATAACAGATTTCGACTCTAACTATAGACATTTTCAATATGCCGACTCCAATTCCAACTCCATTCAGTAAAAATTACTAAAACTCAAACCCCAGAGCCTTGTTTTAAGGGTTCTCTTAATTAGATTTGTAATTTATAACCGATTTCGACTCTAGCTCCAGACATTTTCAATGTGACGATCCCAACTCAGACTCCATTCAGCAAGAAATTACAAAAACTCCAACTTCAGAGCCCTTTTTCAAAGGTTCTTTTAACGAGATTTATAATTTACAACCGATTTTGACTCTAAGTCAAGATATTTTCAATATGCCAACTTCAACTCCATTAAGCAAGAATTACTAAGACGCCAACATAAGAGCTCTGTTTTAAAGTTTCTTTTAACTAGAATTGCAATTTATAACCGATTTTAAGTATAACTTCAAACATTTTCAATATACAGACTCCAACTTCATTAAGCAAAAAATTACTAAAACTCGAACTCCAGATCCCTGTTATAAAGGTTCAATAGCTAGATTTGTAATTTATAACCGATTTCGAGTCTAACTCTAGACATTTTCAATATGCCGTGTTGAACTCCGACTCCATTCAGCAAAAAATTACTAAGATTCCAAGTCCAGAGCTCTGTTTCAAAAGTTTATTTAACTAGATTTGAATTTTATAACCGATTTCGACTCTAACTCCAGACATTTTCAATATGCTGACTCCAATTGCGACTTCATTCAGCAAAAATTACTAAAACTCCGACTTCAGAGTCCTGTTTTAAAGGTTCTTTGTATTTTAGAACCGATTTCGACCGATCATGATATTTTGTTGTTTTATTGTGTATTATATATTTATGTGAGTTAATTTTCCGGTACACGGCTTCACATTCTGCTTATTATAGATTATGCTTGTTGTTTTCGTTTTTTTGTATTTTTTTCTTCTATTTTTTTAATTAATTTTTTGTTAGTAGCACACCCTCGCAAGCGACGCTTTAGGTGTGCTACTGATTTATTTTGTCTCTGTTTTTTTAATAAACTGCTATTACTACTGCCACTACTTTAACTAGATTTGTAATTTATAACCGATTTTGACTCTTGCTTCGGACATTTTCAATATGCCAACTCCGACTCCATTCAGCAAAAATTACTAAAACCTCAACTTCAGAGTCCTGTTTTAAAGGTTCCCTTAACTAGATTTGTAATTTATAACCGATTTCGTCTCTAACTCCAGGTATTTTCAATATGACGACTTTACTAGCAACTCCATTCAGCAAAAATCCTAAAACTCCAACTTCAGAGTGCTGTATTAAAGGTTCTTTTAATTAGATTTGTTATTTATAACCGATTTCAAATCTAACTCCAGACATTTTCAATATGCCGTCTCCAAATCCAACTCCTTTCAGCAAAAAAATTAGTAAAGCTCCAATTTCAGAGCCCCGTTTTAAAGGTTCTTTTAAAAAGATTTGTAATTTACAACCGATTTCAAGTCTAACTCCAGGCATTTTCAATATGCTGAGTCCAGCTCCGATTCCAAGACTCCAATTCCGGAGCCCTGTTTTTAAGGTTATTTTAACTAGATTTGTAATTTATTACCGATTTAGAGTAAAAGTCTAGACATTTTCAATATGCCGACTGCAACTCAGATTCCATTCAGCAAAAAAATTACTGAAACTCCAACTTCAGAGCCCGTTTTAAAGGTTTTTTTTAACTAGATTTTGTAATTTATAACCGATTCCAAGATTACTCCAGGCATTTTCAATATATCGAGTAAACTCCGACCCCATTCAGCAAAAAAATTCGTAAAACTCTATCTCCTGTTTTAAAGGTTTTTTTTAACTAGATTTGTAATTAAACACAAATTTAGAGTCCAACTCCAGACATTTTCAATATGCCGACTTCAACTCCAAGTTCATTCAGCAAAAAATTACTAAAACTTTGAATTCAGAGCCCTGTTGTAAAGGTTCTTTTAGCTAGATTTTGTAATTTATAACTGATTTCAACTCTAACTCCAGGCATTTTCAACATGCCGACTCCAGTTCCAACACCATTTAGCAAAGAATTACCAAAACTCCAACTTCAGAGACCTTTTCTTAAAGTTCCTTTTAACTAGATTTGTATTTTAAAACCGATTTTGACTCTAACTCCAGATATTTTCAATATGCCGACTCCCACTTCGACTCCATTCAGCAAAAAATTAATAATACTTTCTCTTTCAGCCAGTTACAGTTAAGTTTTGCAAAGCGGGGAGGAGGGGAAATTTTATCAAAACACACACAAAAAATAAAAATAAATTAAAGATCCTTATTAATTCGTGCAATACGAGTGAAAATGAAAAATGTACTCTCTCTTTTGGCTAGTTATGGCTAAATTTTGTAAAGCGGGGCTATTTCTTTAAGAAAAAAAAACAAAATAGAAAAATATATTAAATGTTCCTTTATTACCCAGGTAATATGACTAAAAATGAAGAATTTATGCATTCTTTTAGCTACTTAAGGCTAAATTTTGCAATAATGGACCATTTAACTAAGAAAGAAATAACATCAACCCCACCCCCCTGGAATGACCTGCTAGGACCAATATCTTTCTTTTAGTTTACACATGTTTTTTGTCAATATTTTATCCTGTGTCAGGTTTTTTCACGTTTACCATCTGCAGAGTTTTGTCTCAAAAATGCTGTATTTTCATAATTTCTCTAATTACACATTTGCCTTGCAAGCACTTACTTAAAGAAATTATAAGTATATATAGTTGATAAATATTATAAGTTATATAACATTTCACACACGATTGCGTCATATTACACATGGTCATTTGAAAACAGGGGTGCGTTTTCCATGGCGTCACGGGAATCCGGGGGGGTGTGTCTCCTCAAAATACAAACTTTGTCGTAACACCTGGTCATGGAAACAGGGCATGTGCTTAAAACAGGGATGCGCTTGAAGCTACGAATAAGAATAACTTAAAAATCTTGCCACCTGTACGGTTAAAATCTTGCTACCTGTGCGTTTAAAATCTAGGTACCTGCGTGCTTAAAAACAGAGAGGACCCACTACTACAGTTGTTTTTTCAAAATCAATTTTAATGATTATTTCCATTTGGCAGTATTTTTTAAGAAAGTGATTCTTGGTTTTCACTTGCTTATGGGGTTGCGAGGAAGGTTTTACAAGATGGACAGATGTAAGGCTTCAGTTAAAGTTTTTAGTTATGGATATAATAATGGTACCCTTTTTATGCTTCTAAGCATCTTAATTCGAGAAGAGGCGCCAAGAATTGCCCTTTTCGGTACCATATGTCTCATATGAGTTGGAATTTATATATATATATATATATATATATATATATATATATATATATATATATATATATATATATATATATATATATATATATATATATATATATATATATATATATATATATATATATATATATATATATATATATATATATATATATATATATATATATATATATATATATATATATATATATATATATATATATATATATATATTTTTATATATATATATATATATATATATATATATATATATATATATATATATATATATATATATATATATATATATATATATATATATATATATATATATATATATTCAGTGCTTACCATGCAAAGAGGGGATTTTCCTTCTTGTTAAAGGCAGGGTACTGTAATTATCCTCTTATAGGATTTCTTAAGATGGCAATTCTTAGGTTGTACTTTTCATTTCCTGGCATGGTTTTCAAGAGGCTTCAGGCTCCTCTGTGAAATTCCCGAATTTTTTTTTGCCTTGAACTTCTAATATTAAGTATAACCAAAAAATACTCACCATACCTGAATCGGCTTTAAATTTTTATTTTCTTTCGCTAGAATTTTTTTTTTAAGTTTTTTGGACTTAGGGTTACTATGGATCGTAGTTCACTAGTTTAGAACAATTGCTGAAACCATGATTCCATTGAACAATTACAATTTCAGCTCTCCATTGAGGAGGTGCCACTTTGTTTCATTATTGTATTGTATTGAATTGAGTGAGAAAAATTCATTCATTTAAAAATTCAAAATTTCATATTTTATGCATTTTACGCACTTTATGCATTATGCATAAATTTTCATATTTTTAACTTTAGTATTTGAGCTCTTTGCAGTGCAATGGAAAAAATATGCGCGTACAAAAACATACATGATTTTTTGTACGGGGTGTACAAAAATTGTAGAAACATCTGCTTTTTTTGTTTTTTTCTGTTTTGCAGAAACATCTATACATTAGAATGTGGCTCAAGCAGAATTTTCAACAATAGGAAAAGATTTTGAAAATATTTCTTATTTTCCTGTTTTGACAGGCATGTAACAGTTACCCTACTACAGTTTCCTTTGTAAATCTCTGATTGTATTTTAAATGACATTTAATTGAAATATTTTCTATCCGCTGTTTCCTGTATTTAGTATAATGATTAAGTGAAGTATGTCTTTGATTTCATAGGGTTATTTGTAAAATCAAGTCCAATTAAAAAAAAAAAGATCACGACAAAAGTGCTGAAGTACAACTCATAGCAATTGGAGATATCAATTATTATTGTATTAATACCACAACCAACCATAGAAACAAAAGTGGAGTAAGGCAAAAAAAGTGCATATTTGTCCAAAACCACAACGCAACAGAGTGAAGATTGAAAAAGCCAAAAATTCATTCTTATCCAGAAGGTCAGTGCATCGAAAAGAGAGAGAGAGAGAGAGAGAGAGAGAGAGAGAGAGAGAGAGAGAGAGAGAGAGAGAGAGAGAGAGAGAGAGAGAGAGAGAGAGTAGAGATAGAGGAGGGAGAAAAATAATCAGATGAATAACCATATAATGAGCAGAAAACATTTTGTGAAAAAGTTTGTTGGTACCTTTTAATTGTATTTGTATAATTTGTCGTAATAGTTAAATATAAGTAAAACCTTGATTTTAAGTTTGGTTCTGAAAAATTTGGGCTCACACTTGTGCTCACAAATAAAAAATTATCATCACATAAATAAAATTTCTATAGAAATTTTTCATCACAAAAAATAAAAATTTGGCAAGTTTTTTCAAGAAATATTATCAAAAAATAGTCTTGGGAGTATATTTGACTGGACACGAGTCAACAGTAAACTCTGTGACAAGTATGGCTCAATCCCAGTTTCCAAGGCTATGAAAAGAGAAAGGTTAAGACAGCTACGCCATGTCTTAGGGATGAAGGATGGCAGACTGCCCAAGATTGTGAAATATACCCCCCTCCCCCCTGTTGGCCCAAGCGTATATAAGGAAGGGATAGCACGGGGTCTTAAGGTAGGACTTCAGAGAAATTGGGGGGGGGGGCTAAAGGGTTAAAATTTGTATAAATCTAGGTGGAGGAGGAGTTGGCACAATTGTGATAGCCCTAAGCAGCTTGGTGCTGTAGTTAGTCGTTCTTAGTAGCAGAAGTAGTAGTAGCAGTAGTAGTAATGGGCGGTAGTAGTAGAAGTAAATTATAAATTAGCAAAAAGTGTTCTAACTAGTCTCCCGTTTTAACGCAGTCCCCCTCCCATGTTCCCTATTCTGTCCTTCTTTTTCGATATGTTGAAATCTACGATTTATCGTTAGTTCGCTTTTGCTACTTTGAATATCTTAAAATTTTTACTTGGTTTTCCGATTGGTTTCAGTTACTCTGAATTAGTTTTGAGAGTTAGAATTAAGGAGCCGTTGAAATTAGCTAGGATTAAGAGGGATAACTTTTATCACAAGTCTGAAAATTTTATCTTTATGCATAACCTATTCCCTTTTTTCCAGGATTTAAATAATGTTTGATTTTGTGTTGTTGTGTTTCTTATGTATTTTATTCAGTTATGCTATTAGGTCCATTTAACATTAACGCGTTGTTTCATTTCTTGAAGTATTTCATTTGTCTTTTGTAATTTCATTTTTGTATTTTATATACTCCTCAATTTTGAGGGACATAAATTAATAAAGGTAGTTACTTACAATGAGTAAATTTGACGCATCGTAAACAACAACACAGTTGAGAAGTCCGTCCAAAATTAGTTTCGTACCAAACCAAAATGCCAGGGCATATGCACCATATAAAACAAGCATAGATATGCCAAGACTGATTCCAGTAAGCTGTCCACGTTTTATGCCTGCTTCTTGGGCTGACACTAAGCTCTTCTGATATCTATAAACAATGGAGAAATCAATGAAAGAGGGACAGGTAATTATGTAAATCTAAAACGTTGAAGAATCAAGAGCCGGTGATTCAGGTAGGAAAAATAGGTGATTAAGCTAGATTCCAGCTGTCCATGTTTTATGCATGCTTCTTAGGCTGACACTAGGCTCTTCTGATATCTATGAACAATGGAGAAATCCATGAAAGAGGGACAGGTAATTATGTAAATCTAAAACGTTGAAGAATCAAGAGCTGGTGATTCGGATAGGAAAAATAGGTGATTCAGACAGATTCCAGCTGTCCACGTTTTATGCCTGCGTTTTGAGCTGACACTAAGCTCTTCTGTTATCAGAGGCAACGCTCTAGCGTTGCCTATAGTAAAGGCGATACGGCTCCAATATTTTATTATAATTTTTTTTTAGAGGCACTTCATATGGAAGGGGTCGTCCTATAAACTTCAAAGGGGGTTCATTCGATTGCAAATCCAGAGTTCTAGCGCTCTTTTTAATAGTCGAAAGTGATTGGAGGGCAACTAGTCCCCCCCCCCCCAACGCCCATCATTCCCCCAAACACATCCAATCAAAATTTTGAGATAGGTATTTTGTTCAGTGTAGTTGATTTACAGATAGAAAATACATTTTTGAGGAGGACACTCCCCCAAAACCCTCAGGGCAAGGGTTTTAAGTTATGCCCTGGGGGCATATAAGGTTTTTATAGAAGGCGTTGTCGTAGAAACAGGCTCATTCGATTGGAAATTCAAAGGGCCAGTGCCCTTTTTAATAGTCGAAAGTGATTGGAGGGCAACTAGCCCCCCCCCCCATGCCCAATATTTCCCCACACACATCCAATCAAAATTTTGAGATAGCCATTTTGTTCAGCGTTGTTGATTTTCAGATAGAAAATATGTTTTTGAGAAGGACACTACCCCACAACTCTCAGGGCAAGGGTTTAAGTTATTACCTTGGGGCATGAAAGGTTTTTTATAGAAGGCGTTGTCTTTGAAACTTCAAAAAGGCGCATTCGATTGGAAATTCATTCAATTGGAAATTCGATTGGATAGGCATTTTGTTCAGCGTAGTAGATTTCCGGATAAAGAATATGTTTTTGAGGGGGACACTCCCCCAATACCCTCAGGGCAAGGGTTTTAAGTTATGTCCTGGGGGCATATAAGGTTGGAAATATATTGGCATATAAGGAAGGCGTTGTCGTAGAAACTTCAAAAAGGCTAATTCGATTGGAAATTCAAAGGGCTAGTGCCTTTTTAATAGTCGAAAGTGATTTGAGGGCAACTAGCCTCCCCCCTCTCCCATCATTCCCCCAAACACATCCAATCAAAATTTTGAGATAGCTATTTTGTTCAGCGTAGTTGATTTCAATATATAAAATATTTTTTTGATGTGGATACACCCCAACAACCCTCAGTGCAAGGTTTTTAAGTTATGTCCTGGGCCATATAAGGTTTTTATATAAGGCGTTGTCATAGAAACATCAAAAAAGGCTCAATCGATTGGAAATTCAAAGGGATAGTGCCCTTTTTAGTAGTCGAAAGTGATTGGAGGGTAACTAGCCCCCCTTCCCCTCGCCCATCATTCCCCCAAACACATCCAATCAAAATTTTTAGATAGCCATTTTGTTCAGCGTAGTTGATTTCCAGATAGAGAATATGTTTTTGAGGAGGACACTCCCCCGATACCATCAGGGCAAGGGTTTTTAGTTATGCCCTGGGGGCATATAAGGTTTGTATAGAAGGCGTTGTCATAGAAACTTCAAAAAGGCTAATTCGATTGGAAATTCAAAGGGCTAGTGCCTTTTTAATAGTCGAAAGTGATTGGAGGGCAACTAGCCCCCCCCCCATGCCCAATATTTCCCAAAACAGATCAAATAAAAATTTTGAGATAGCCATTTTGTTTAGCATAGTTGATATCCACATAGAAAATATATTTTTGAGGAGGGTACTCCCCCCCAACCCTCGGGGCAATGGTTTTAAGTTATACCCTGTGGGCATATAAGGTTTTTATATAAGGCGTTGTTGTAGAAACTTCAAAAAGGCCCATTCGATTGGAAACTCATTCGATTGGATAGGCATTTTGTTCAGCGTAGTAGATTTCCGGATAAAGAATATGTTTTTGAGGGGGACACTCCCCCAATACCCTCAGGGCAAGGGTTTTAAGTTATGCCCTGGGGGCATATAAGGTTTTATAGAAGGCGTTGTCGTAGAAACTTCAAATAGCTAATTCGATTGGAAATTCAAAGGGCTAGTGCCTTTTTAATAGTCGAAAGTGATTGGAGGGCAACTAGCCTCCCTCCTACCCACTCCCATCATTCCCCCAAACACATCCCAGCAAAAGTTTGAGATAGCTATTTTGTTGAGCGTAATTGATTTCCAGATATAAAATATGTTTTTGAGGAGGATACACCCCCACAACCCTCAGGGCAAGGGTTTTAAGTTATGCCCTGGGGGCATATAAGGTTTTTATAGAAGGCGTTGTCCTAGAAACATCAAAAAAGGCTCAATCGATTGGAAATTCAAAGGGATAGTGCCCTTTTTAGAAGTCGAAAGTGATTGGAGGGTAAATAGCCCCCCGTCCCCTCACCCATCATTCCCCCAAACACATCCAATCAAAATTTTTAGATAGCCATTTTGTTCAGCGTAGTTGATTTCCAGTTAGATAATATGTTTTTGAGGAGGACACTCCCCCGATACTATCAGGGCAAGGGTTTTGAGTTATGCCCTGGGGGCATATAAGGTTTGTATAGAAGGCGTTGTCATAGAAACTTCAAAAAGGCTAATTCGATTGGAAATTCAAAGGGCTAGTGCCTTTTTAATAGTCGAAAGTGATTGGAGGGCAACTAGCCCCCCACACCCATCATTCCCCCAAACACATCCAATAAAAATTTTAAGATAGCCTTTTTGTTTACCGTCGTAGATATCCAGATAGAAAATATGTTTTGAGGAGGACACTCCCCAACAACCCTCAGGGTAAAGGCTTTAAGTTATGCCCTGGGGGCATATAAGATTTTTATAGAAGGCGTTGTCGTACAAACTTCACAAAAGGCTCATTCGATTCGAAATTCAAAGGGCTAGTGCCCTTTTTAATAGTCAAAAGGGATTGGAAGGCAACTAGTCCCCCCACGCCCATCATTCCCCCACAAACATCCAATCAAAATTTTAAGATAATCATTTTGTTCAGTGTTGT
This sequence comes from Artemia sp. Qi Xiang Cuo, assembly GCF_049724085.1. Lineage (NCBI taxonomy): Eukaryota > Metazoa > Arthropoda > Branchiopoda > Anostraca > Artemiidae > Artemia > Artemia sp. Qi Xiang Cuo. The sequence goes on along the minus strand of NC_142806.1, from coordinate 63,008,894 downwards.
TGATTTCCAGATAGAAAAAACGTTTCTGAGGAGGACACTCCCCCGCAACCCTCAAGGCAAGGGTTTTAAGTTATACCCTTGGGGCATATAAGGTTTTTATATAGGGCAATTTCGTAGAAACTTTAAAAAGGCTCATTCAATTGGAAATTCTAAGGGCTAGTGCCCTGTTTAATAGTTGAAAGTGATTTGAGGGCAACTAATCCCCCTCTCATGTCCACCTTTTCCCCAAACTCATCCAATCAAAATTTTGAGACAGCCGTTTTATTAAACGTAGTTTTAAACTCTGGAAATTAGGTCTTTGAGGGTGACAACTCCCCCACAGCCCTCAGGGCAAGGGTTTTAAGTTTTGCCCTGGGGGCATATAAGGTTTTGTATAGACAACGTTGGCGTAGAAACTTCAGAAGGGGCTCATTCGATTGGAAATTTAAATGGCTAGTTCAATTTTTAATAGTCGATTCTAAATTGATTCTATGGCAACTGACGCTCAACATTTCCCCAAACACATCCAATCAAAATTTTGGTATAGCTATTTTGTTCAACTTAGTTGAAAGTTCTGCAAATTATATGTTTGAGCAGGACACTCCCCTACAGTCTTCAGGGGCAAGGGTTATAAGTTATGCCCTGGTGGCATATATGGTTCTTATGGAAGGAATGTTCGTATAAACTTCAGAGAGGGCTCATTTCATTGGAAATTGAAAGTTCTAGTTTTCATATAACGAAAACTCAGGGGTCAACACAGCCCCCAGGGCCCGAGGGCAGGTGTGGTAAGTTTTGCCCTAGGGGAATATATGGTTCTTATTGAAGAGATGCTCGTAAAAAATTCAGAGATGGGTCATTTGATTGAAAATTTAAAGTTCTAGTTAAGTTTTTTCGAGTCAAAAGAGATTGGAGGGCAACTAGCCCCCCCCCCCATGGCCATTTTGCCCCTAATGCATCCAATAAACATTTTGAGATAGGAATTAAGTTAAAAATTTCTCAAAGGTCAGATAACAAAACTCAGGTGTCGTCAAAACCCCCCAGGGCCTGGGGGCAGGCGCTGTAAGTTATGCCCTGGGGCATATATTATTCATATGAAAGGGATGCTCGTATAAACTTCAGAGATGGCTCATTTTATTGGATATTGAAAGTTCGAGCTCACTTTTTAACATTCAAAAGAGATCCGAGGGCAGCTATCTCCCAACCCACCTGATGAAAGTTTTGATATATACATCTTGTTAAAATAATTCAAAGGTCGGATAAGAAAAAATCTGGTGTCAATAGAACCCCCCCCCCCCCTCCAGAACACAGGGAAAGGCGTTCTAAATTATGCCCTAAGGGCATATATGGTTCTTATGAAAGGGATACTCGTATAAACTTCATAGAGGGCTCATTTGATTGGAAATTGAAAGTTTTAGTTTACTTTTTAAGAGTCAAGAGAGTTAAATTAGCCCCCCCACGCTCTATTTTCCCCAAACCCGTCCCCTACAAAGTTTTAGATTGCCAGTGTTTTGAAAATTGTTCAAAAATTAGATAACGAAAACACCCCCCAGAGCCCGGGGGATAGGCGTTGTAAGTGTTGTCCTGGGGGCGTTTATGGTTCTTATGAAAGGGATGCTCGTATAAAATTCAGAGGGGGGTCATTTGATTGGAAATTGAAAGTTCTAGTTCAATTTTTAACAGTCAAAAGATATCTGAGGGGAACTAGCCCCCCCCCCCCACACCCTTTTTCCCCAACCCCATCTGATAAAATTTTTATAATAGCCATTTCTTTAAAATAGTTCAAAGGTCAGATAAGAAAAATTCCTGTGTCGACGGAACCCGACAGGGCCCGGAGGCAGGTGTTATGAGTAATGCTCTAGGGGCACATATAGTTCTTATGGAAGGGATGCTCGTATAAACTTTGGAGAGGGATCATTTAATTTGAAATTGAAAGTTCTTGCTCATTTTTTAAGAGTCAAAAGAGATCGGAGGGCAACTAGCCCCCCCCCCTCCTCCACGCCGTAAATGCAGCAGATAAAAATTTTGGGATAGACATTGTGTTGGAAATAGTTTAAAGTTCTTATAACAAAATACTCAGGTATCGACACAGCCCCCAAGGGCCCGAGGGTAGGCGTTGTAAGTTATGCCCTGGGGGCATATATGGTTGTTATGGAAGGGATATCGTATAAAATTCCTAGAGGGCTCATTTGATTGATAATTGGAAGTTTTAATTTACTTTTTAAGAGTCAGAAGTGATTGGAAGGCAGCCAGCCTCCCCCCACGCTCCATTTATTTTTCCCCACAGGCACTTCACATAGAAGGGGTCGTCGTATGAACTTCAAAGGGTGCTCATTCGATTGTCAATCGAGAGTGCTAGTGCCCTTTTTAAGAGTCAAAAGTGATCAGAGGATAACTGGCCCCCCAAGCCCTTTTTCCCCAAATACATCTGATAGAAAATTTCAGGTAGCCATTTTGTTAGAAATAGCTGAAAGATCATATAACAAAAATACCTCTACGTATGGTCCTTTCGTTAAAAATAGTTTAAAGATCCAGTAAGAAACACTCCTTTGTCAACAACAACATCCCCCCCAGGGCCGGGGAAGGCGTTGTAAGTATCGCTCTGGGGCTATATATAGTTCTTATGGAAGGTATGCTCGTATAAACTTCAGAGAGGGTTCATTTGAATGGAAATTAAAAGTTGTAGCTCATTTTCTCAGAGTGAAAAAGATCAGAGGGCAACAAGCCCCTCCCGTCCTCAACGCATTTGGGCATATCGGATGGATAAACCCATCTGATAAAAATTTCAGGTGACCATTTAGTTAAAAATAGTTCAACTATCAGAAATTAAAACTCCAGGGTTGACACAGCCCCCCAGGGCCCAGGGACATGTGTTGTAAGTTATACTCTGGGGATATATATGGTTCTTATAGAAGGGATACTCGTATAAACTTCAGAGAGGGCTCATTTGATTGAAAATAGAATGTTCTAGTTCATTTTTAATAAGTCAAAAGAGACCGAAGCTTGACCTAGTCCCCTCCCACGCCCTTTTTCCCCAAACCCATCCGATAAAAATTCTGAGATAGCAATTTTGTTAAAAATAGTTCAAACATCAGATAATAAAAACTCCAAGGTTGACATAAACCCATTTTTCACTTCGATATTGTTACTTTGATACCAGTTTTGATACTTTGATGAATATTTGAATTTTTTTTAAAGTTTGATTTTGAAATAAGGAATTTTTAAAAACTTGAAATTTTTTGCAATCAAAAACGAACAAAAACTAATTAAAAAAAAAACTTTCCGAAAAATAAGTTTTTCAAAGAAAAGTAAAGGCCATTTTAAACTTAAGCTCAGCAGATACAAATACCTTTTAAAATTCAAACTCAAAACGACCAAAAATTACTATTAAAGGGTAATTGAAACCCAAAACGAACTGAAATTAAATAAGCAATCAAAGCAAAAACATACAACAAGTAATAATATAAATGAACAAATAGATCTTAAAGCAAGTAATGCTTAGATTGAATATGAAAATAAAGCTTAAAACGAAAAAAAAAAATATTTTCCTATTGAAGTATAAATGAAACTTAAAACGAACAGAAATTAAGTAAACAATCAATGCAAACAAAAATATAGTAGATATTAATGTAAATTAATAATATAAATCTTAAAACGAGAAACTTAAATTGAATATGCAAATCAAGTTTGAAACGAACAAAAATCACCACAAACAAGAGTTTGGATATGACCTCCTTCTCTCACTGTAAAAGTCTAAAACCTACTGCGTCATTGGCACTTTACTGAAAACTATAATCGTCTTGAACAGTCGTGGGGAGTATAAAAAACATCAAATTAAATATTTGATGAATAATGATATTAGTTGTTGAAAGATCCTTCCGTTCAAGAATTTATTTCACTATAATTCTATTTTTATTTATAATGCTGTAAGAACTGGAAAAGAAAATATTTGTAATATAATCCGTTTTCAATTAAGTGCCAATGACGCAGTAGGCTTTTGGTTTTTATTTACAGTTAGGAAAGGAGGCAGTATCCAAACACTTGTTTGTAGGGAAACTATATTCGTATTTAACAACTTTAAAAAGAGCTAAATCTTTTATGTATAATGATATTAGTTGCTGAAAGCTCATCAGTTTAAAATTTTACTATAATTTTAATGTTTATTTCCAATATTAAGTATAAAAGAAAACATTTGTCATAAAATTGGTTTTCAGTAAAGCACCAATGACGCAGTAGGTTTTAGAGTTTTACAGTGAGAGAAGGAGGTCATACCCAAATTCTTTTTTGTGGTGATTTTTGTTCGTTTCAAGCTTGATTTGCATATTCATTTTAAGTTTCATTCGTTTTAAGATTTATTTATTAATTTAAATTAATATCTATTGTATGTTTGTTTGCATTGATTGTTTATTTAATCAATGTTCGTTTTAAGTTTCATTTATACTTCAATAGGAATTTTTTTTCATTTTAAGGACTTGTACAAGAATTATCTGAGTGATAAATCGTATGAAAACAAAAAAAAAGTAAAGAAAGTGGAGAAAGCATTAAAATATGAACTAAGGAGGTGTGAAGTGGAGGCCATGGATAAAATTGCCGAGGATCTGGTAGATGCAGCTAGACGACATAATAGTAAAATATTGTACTGGCACGTTAACAAATTGAGAGGAAGTAGTCAATCCGGACTTATCCCAGTTAAAGATCGGAATGGGGTCTCAACTAGCGATAAGGAAAAACTACAGAGAGGTGGGCCGAACATTTTGAGAACTTGCTTAACCGAGATAGAGTTGCAGGAAAAAATATAGAGGAAAATGAAAACGTTTGTGATACCTTGTATTTGAAGGAAGATTTGTTTTACGAGGAAGAATTAGCAACAGTACTAAAACGATTGAAAATAATAAGGCTCAAGGTACTGATAGTGTGGTAAATGAGTTTATTAAATATGATGGCTCTGAGGTTAGATATAAATTACTAAAGATTATGAACATGGTTTTTGAAAAAGGGGAAGTACCTAACGATTTTAGGAAAACCTTAATTAAACCACTGTATAAGAAAGGTGATAAGAGTGAGTGTGGTAATTATCGAGGCATTAGTCTGGTCTCTCTAGGTAGTAAATTACTTAGTAATATGATACTTTTTAGACTGAGAGATGCCGCAGACAAAGTTTTAAGAGAAGAACAGTGCAGTTTCAGAAAAGGTATAGGATATGTCGACCAACTTATCAATCTTAGGCTAATAATTGAGAAATGCCTGAGTTGTTAAATACCTTTGGTCCTCAGTTTTATAGATTACGAGCAAGCGTTCGATTATGTTGATAGAAGGGCTTTAGTAAAGGTTTTATCCTTGTGTGGTATACCAGACAAATACATTAAAGTGATTAGTGCTATGTACGAGAATAACACTGCTGCGGTCAAGGTAGGAAATGAGGTTAGCAGCTGGTTTTGTATTAAATCATGAGTTAAGCAGGGTTTTGTTCTATCCCCCTTTGTATGAGTTATTTTGATGGACTTTGTTTTAAGGAGCACAGGAAAGGCAATGGGAGACCACGGAATCAAATAGGGAGGAAAAAGTCTCCTGGACTTGGATTATGCTGATGATTTCAGTATCCTAGATGAAAGTGTGAGCAAAATGAATGAGGTTTTAGAGGTTTTGCGAGTTCAGGGTGCTAGAATTGGTTTGAAAATTAATGTTAGGAAGACTAAGTCACTAAGGCTAGGAATAAGTGAGGATGAAAAGGTGATGTTGGGCAATGAAAAGATTGATCAGGTGGACAGGTTCACTTACCTTGGTACTATTATTAGTAAAGATGGTGGGAGCAGTGAAGATGTTAAAAATAGAATAGCCAAGGCTCAGGGTGTTTTTTCACAGTTAAAAAAGTCTGGAAGAATAGGAAGAAAAGTCTGCAAACCAAGATTAGAATATTAGAAGCTACAGTGATGACAGTGGTCAAATATGGCTGTGAAGCATGGACGCTCCGAAAAGCGGATGAAGATTTGCTAGATGTTTTCCAGAGAAATTGCGTAAGGATTGTTCTGGGTACCCGGCTGACTGACCGTATTTCAAATAATAGGCTATACGAAAAATGTGGTTCGATACCGCTCTCTAGGGCTATAATGAAAGAAAGGTTTAGGTGGTTAGGGCACGTTGTGCGGATGAAGGATGACGGATTGCCGAAGGTTGTTCTTTTCGGCCAACCATCAAGGGCTAAACATAAAGCAGGTCGTCCCCGTCTGGGGATGGGAGGACGTCATAAAGAAAGATTTAAAGGAAATGGGAACTTCGTGGGCGGGTGTAAAAAGGGAGACTTTGAATAGATTGGGGTGGCGGAGGAGCGTGCGTAGCTGTGTTGGCCTCAGGCGGCTTGGTGCTGCGGTGAGTTGTTAGTAGTAGTAGTAGCAGTAGTATTTGATATTCATATCCAATGTAAGCATTACTCGCTTTAAGATCTATTTATTCATTTATATTATTATTTGTTGTGTGTTTTTGCTATGATTGCTTACTTAATTTCTGTTCGTTTTGGGTTTCATTTACTCTTTAATAGTAATTTCTGGTCGTTTTTAGTTTGAATTTTAAAAGGTATGTGTATCTGCTGAGCTTAAGTTTAAAATGGTCTTTAATTTGCTTTGAAAAACTTATTTTTCGGAAAGTTTTTTTTAATTAATCTATAATCAATGAAGAAAGCAATGAAAGAAGGACAGGTAATTTTGTAATCTAAAACGTTGAAGAATCAAGAGCCGGTGATTCAGATAGGAAAAATAGGTTACTTGCAAAGCTAGAGGAGAAATATGGCTCCCCGTGTATGTGAGCTATAGCTTACTGTCTTGCTAAATTTACAAGTTTTAATCTTCAAGTTTTTCCATTGCAGCAAGGTTGAGAGAGTTCCACATTTTTGTATATAGAACCTTGAAACCTCTGCAGTATATTCGGAATTTGATGGTTATTTGGTGACCTGACGACTTGGCTGTATCCCCCTTCTTTGGAAAAATTGATAGGATTTTTTCAGGCTCATAGTTTTTGATGGGTAATATTACACTTCACACAAATGCATTGAGTTTTTCTAACCAGCTCAGACATCTTTTCTACATTATGTTGACCCCTAGCCCACGCCTTCCTTTCCTTAGATTTGTTTCAAAACATTGGGACCCCCCCCCCCCCCCATTTGAGAAACGTATATATTTGACGCAAAGAGCTTTCTCTGAAGTTCAGTACCCCAGTAGCAGTGAAAAAAGAAAACAAAAGAGGACACATTAGTGCCAACTATGCAAAATGTGCTTTTCATCGCTCTTCAAGCCAGGGGACCTTTAAGGTTCCTGAATATGGCTTTCGTTCATTTTTGTTTAGGGGTGGTGGAGGGGAGGGTACAAAACAGCTTTGCAAAATTCATCAAAATTAGTTTAACATTTTTACCATTTTTTTGTGAGTTGGCCCAATTCTTTTGAGAAAGGGAAGGTTCAAACCCTGAGCCCCCCTCCCCCTGAACATGTCCTATTGTTTCAGACTGAAATTTCCTTCAATTTACTTTCAAACTAGCATTTTACTATTAAAACTAATTTAGATCATAGTAACAATTCCCGAATTAGCTAGAAATGGCAATATTTTCTCACTTGTCGGTCTTTTTTACTAGTTTTTTTTTTTTGGTTATTATAGGCAGTGGATCATCCTTTACTAGAGTATTGGCACTTTTGCAACCCTGATATATATATATATATATATATATATATATATATATATATATATATATATATATATATATATATATATATATATATATATATATATATATATATATATATATATATATATATATATATATATATATATATATATATATATATATATATATATATATATATATATATATATATATATATATATATATATATATATATATATATCAATCAGTATTACCTTTCAACCTCCTTTTCGGCTCCACCAAAGGCGACAACAGTCCGAATAGCACTAATTACTTCTTCTGCAATTCCCCCAGCTTTTGAGTAGGCTTGCGATTCTTTTTCTGCTAAATTAGATGTTACCTGGAAAAGACAAAAAGGTGTTGAGCATGGACGTTTTGGCTTTATATCACAAATCTTTTGTGCAAAAATTTTTATTCACAAATACAAATAAACATAAAAACTGGAAAAATTATATTTTAAGCTAAATGATGTAGTAGTGTTTCTAAATCCTTTCCTTCTTCTTCATTTCTTTAAGCCAATATATACCCCCTCGTCAAATTCTTTAAAGATTATTCAATCACAGAGTTTAAATCTAACCCATTTTCCTTTTCATACGAGACATTGGGAATATTCTTTTAAACCCTATCTAGGATAAACCAATTATCCTAGAGATTAAATCCAAAGTCATTCTTATCATAGGCAGCGCAATCGCGCTGCCTAAGTAAAGAACGATGTTGGCACAATGTATTATTTATTCATTTTTTCTTTGGACCAGGGCATTTCATATCGAAGGAGTTGTCGTAGGAACGTCGGAAAGGTCTCATTCGATTGGAAATTCGAGTAGCTTGGCCCTTTTTAATAGTCGGAAGGGGTCGGAAGGCAACTAACACCCCTTCCACAGCCTCCATTTCCCCAAACACATCCAATCAAAATTTTGAGATAGCCATCTTGTTCAGTGTAGTTGATTTCCACATTGAAATTATGTTTTCTAAGAGGACACTCCCCAACATCCCCCAGGGCAAGAGTTGTAAGTTATGCCCTGGGGGCATATAAAGTTTTTATAGAAACCGTGGTCTTAGAAACTTCAAAAAAGGCTCATTCAACTGGAAATTGAAATGGGTAGTTGCCTTTTTAATAGTCGAAAATGATTGGAGGGCAACTAACCCTTTCTTACGCCCACCTTTTCCCCAAACACATACAATCAAAATTTTGAGATAGCCATTTTGTTCAACCTAGTGGAAAGTTCTGGAAAATAGGTCTTTGAGAATGTCAACCCCCTTCCCCCCAGCCCTCAGGGCAAGGGTTGTAAGTTATGCCAAGGGAGCATATAAGGTTTTATAGAAAGCGTTGTCGTAGAAACTTCAAAAAGGGCTCATTTGATTGGAAATTAAAATGGCTAGTGCCCTTTTTAATAGTCAAAAGTGATTAGAAGGCAACTAACACCCCTTCCGTGCCCCCTATTATCATTTATCCAAACACATCCAATCAAAATTTTGAGACACAAATTTTGATCAAAGTAGTTGAAAGGTCTGGAAATTATATCTTTGAGGATAACACTCCCCCACAGCACTCAAGGTAAGGGTTGTAAGTTATGCCCTAAAGGCATATAAGGTTTTTACTGAAGGCTTTGCCGTAGAAACTTGAAAAAGGGCTCATTCGATTGGAAATTCAAAGGGCTAGTGCCCTTTTTAATAGTCGAAAGTAATTTGAGAGGAACTAACCCCCTCTGACGCCCAGCTTTACCCCAAACAAATCTAATCAAAATTTTTAGATAACCATTTTGTTCAACGTAGTTAAAAATTCAGAATTAGGTCTTTAAGGATGACCATCCCCCCACAGCCCTCAAGGCAAGGGTTGTAATTAAGCCCTGGGGGCATATAATGTTTTTTTTATAGAAAACGTTGTCGTAGAAACTTCAAAAAAGAATCATTCCATTGGAAATTGAAACGGCTAGTGCCCTTTTTAATAGTCGAAAGTGATCTAATAGTCGTGAGGCCCCCCTCTCACGCCCACCATTTCCCGAAACATATCCAATCAAAATTTTGAGATAGCCTTTTTCTTCAATGTAGTTGAAAGGTCCGGAAATTATGTTTTTGAGGATGACAACCCCCTCACAGCCCTCAGATCAAGGGTTGTAAGTTATGCCCTGTGGCATATAAGGTTTCTATAGAAAGCGTTGTCGTAGAAATTTCAAAAAGGGCTCATTTGATTGGAAATTGAAAGGGTTTTTGCCTTTTTTAATGGTCGGAAGTGATTGGAGGGCTAATACCCCCCCTCTCACGCCCACCATTTCCCCAAACACATCCAATGAACATTTTTTTATATCAATTTTCTTCAACATAGTTAAATTTTCTGGAAATTAGGTCGTTGAGGGTGAACACCCTCCCCCCCCCCCAGCCCTCAGGGCAAGGGTTGTAAGTTATACCCTGGAGGTATATAAGGTTTTTATTGAACGCGCTGTCGTAGAAACTTCAAAAGGGCACATTCGATTGGAAATTGAAAGGGCGAGTGCCTTTTTTAATAGTTGAATGTGATTGGAGAGCAACAAACGCCCCTGTCACGTCTACCATTTCCCCAAACACATCCAATCAAAATTTGAGATAGCTATTTTGTTTAACGTAGTTGAAAGTTCTGGAAACTAGGTCTTTGAGGATGACAACCCCCTCAGAGCCCTCAGGGCAAGGGTTGTAATTTATGCCTTGGGGGCATATAAGGTGTTTATAGAAAGTGTTGTCGTAGAAACTCAAAAAGGGTTCATCGATTGCAAATTGAAAGGGCTAGTGCCCTTTTTAATAGTCCGAAGTGATTGGAGGTCAACTAGTCCCCCTCCCATACCCACCCTCCTATTTGCCCATTATGTTTAAAAACTAGATGTTGCCTTAATATTAAATCAAAATGCACTGTGTTAATGCTAATTCCCAATAAGGCATCTCAGCAGTATCCCAAGAGCGACTGAGGGTATTATGTTCCAACTTTTGGGGCTAATTCTGCTCTTAAAATTAACCAAATCAAAATAGCATAATTGTATCCAAGCTATCAAAGAAAGTAAACAGATTTTTTTTTCGAATGGTATCAAATTTTCTATTTCAGGTCAACTAGAGGTGGTATGAAACTAAATTAAACACTACTATTTGTGTTCAGATTTTTAAAAGGGTGTATGTTGTTAAAAAATTGCTGAAAATTTTTCTCCAGCATACAATTAGCAGGCCAAACTATAAAGTCTAAAAAACGAAAAGATTTAAAGTATTATTTTCTTTTTCCCTGAAAAGACTATGTCAATATAAAACGAACAGAAATTCATGAAAAAAACCTTTTTCGACAGAATAAGTTTATCAAAGAAAAGTAAAAGAACTCCATTAAACAAAAAATGAGCAAAAATAAAATAATATAATCTACCAATCATGAAACTACCACAAATCAGCATCGATAAATAAATGAAACCAGAAACGAACAGAAATTACAATAAATAACCGAGTCAAACTCATCACGAGAGAAATTAACATGAGTAGGGCTCAAAATCCCTTTGCCTTCCCAAGGCCAGAACATAATTTGCACTTTACTGCTATATTGGGAAAAACGTTCAAGTGATTGAAACATAAAGCCTTTTTTCAGAATTTCTTCACTAGGTGTTAGTTTGATATGAGTGTACTCTATGTAGGTGGCTTGCCTGATAGCCCTATCACACGATGATTGATTAAAAAAAAACAATTTGAACTATTCCAGAAGCATTCATGGCATGAACGTTTACAAGCAATGATCTACTCTTAGGCAGTATCAGAGGCAACGCTGTAGCGTTGCATATAGTAAAGGCCATACGGCTCCAATGTTTTATTATTTATTATTATTGTTTTTCCCCAGAGGCACTTCATATGGAAGGGGTCGTCGTAGAAACTTCAAAGTGGGTTCATTCGATTGGAAATCGAGGGTTCTAGTGCTCTTTTTAATAGTCAAAAATGATTGGAGGGCAACTACCCCCCCACGCCCATCATTCCCCAAAACACATCCAATCAAAATTTTGAGATAGCCATTTTGTTCAGCGTAGTTGATTTCCAGATAGAAAATATATTTTTGAGGAGGATACTCCCCCACAACCCTCAGGGCAAGGGTTTTAAGCTATGCCCTGGGGGCATATAAGGTTTTTATAGAAGGCGTGGTCGTAGAAACTTCAAAACAGGCTCATTCGATTGGAAATTCAAAGGGCTAGTGCCCTTTTTATTATTCGAAAGTGATTGGAGTGTAACTAGCCCCCCTCCCTCTCCCCACGCCCATCATTTCCCCAAACACATCCAATCAAAATTTTGAGATATACATTTTGTTCAGAGTAGTTGATTTACAGATATAAAATATTTTTTTGATGAGGATACTTACCCACAAACATCAAGGCACGGTTTTTAAGTTATAACCTGGGGGCATATAAGGTTTTTACAGGAGGCGTTGTCGTACAAACTTCAAAAAAGGCTCATTCGATTTGAAATTAAAGGGCTAGTGCCCTTTTTAATAGTCGAAAATGATTGGAGGGCAACTGCCCCCCTACGCCCATCATTCCCCCAAACACATCCAATCAAAATTTTGAGATTGCCATTTTGTTCAGCGTAGTTGATTTCCAAATAAAAAATATATTTTTGAGTAGGATACTCCCCCAAAACCCTCAGGGCAAGGGTTTTAAGTTATACCCTGGGGCATATAAGGTTTTTATAGAAGGCGTTGTCGCAGAAACTTCAAAACATACTCATTCGATTCGAAATTAAAGGGCTAGTGCCCTTTTTAATAGTCGAAAGTGACTAGAGTGTAACTAGCCCCTTCCCCCCCCACGCCCCTCATTTCCCCAAATACATCCAATCAAAATTTTCAGATACCCATTTTGTTCAGTGTAGTTGATTTCCAGATAGGAAATATATTTTTGAGGAGGAAAGTCCCCCACAACCCTCAGGGCAAGGGTTTTAAGTTATGCCCCCTGGGGCATATAAGGGTTTTATAGAAGGCGTTGTCGTAGAAACTTCAAAACAGGCTCATTCGATTGGAAATTCAAAGGGATAGTGCCCTTTTTAATATTTGAAAATGATTGGAGGGCAACTATCCCCCCCCCCCCGCCACGCCCATCATTTCCCCAAACACATCCAATCAGAATTTTGAGATAGACATTTTGTTCAGCGTAGTTGATTTACAAGTAGAAAATATCTTTTTGAGGAGGACACTCCGCCAAAACCCTTGGGGCAAGGGTTTTAAGTTATGCCCTGGGGGCATATAAGGTTTTTACAGGAGGCGTTGTCGTACAAACTTCAAAAAAGGCTCATTCGATTGGAAATTAAAGGGCTAGTGCCCTTCTTAATATTCGAAAGTAATTGGAGTGCAACTAGCCCCCCCCCCCCCCCACGCCCATCATTCCCCCAAACACATCCAATCAAAATTTTGATATAGCCATTTGGTTCGGCGTAGTTGATTTCCAGATAGAAAATATGTTTTTTAGGAGGACACTCCCCCATAACCCTCAGGACAAGGGTTTTAAGCTATGCCCTGGGGGTATATAAGGTTTTTATAGAAGGCTTGGTCGTAGAAACTTAAAAAAGGCTCATTCGATTGGAAATTCAAAGGGATAGTGCCCTTCTTAATAGTCTTAAGTGATTGGAGGGAACCTAGGGCGCGCCCCCGCCCATCATTCCCCCAAACACATCCAATCAAAATTTTGAGATAGCCATTTTCTTCAGCGTAGTTCATTTTCAGATAGAAAACATGGTTTTGAGGAGGACAATCCCCCACAACCCTCAGGGCAAGGGTTTTAAGTTATGCCCTGGGGGCATATAAGGTTTTTATAGAAGGCGTTGTCATAAAAACTTCAAAAAAGGCTCATTCGATTGGAAATTCAAAGGGATAGTGCCCTTTTTAATAGTTAAAAGTGATTGAAGGGTAACTAGCCCCCCTCTACGGCCAGCATTCCCCCAAACATAGCCAATCTCAATTTGAGTCAGCCATTTTTGTTCAGTGTAGCTGATTTCAATGTTTAAATAATATCCTTGTTCAGGACACTCCCCCACAACCCTCCGTGTCAAAGGGTTAAGTCAGGCCATGGGAGCCTACGAGGTAGTGTATTAAGACGTTGTCGTAAAAACTTCAGAACAGGCTCATTCGATTGGAAATTAAAGGGCCAGTGCCCTTTTTAATAGTCGAAAGGGATTGGAGGGCAACTAGCCCCCCCCCCACGTCCATCATTTCCCCAAACACATCCAATCAAACTTTTGAGATAGCCATTTTGTTCTGTGTAGTTGATTTCCAGATAGAAAATATGTTTTTGATGAGGACACTCCCCCACAACCCTCAGGGCAAGAGTTTTAAGTTATGCCCTGGGGGCATATAAGGTTTTTATAGAAGGTGTTATCGTAGAAACTTCAAAACAGGCTCATTCAATTGTAAATTCAAAGGGCTAGTGGCCTTTTTAATAGTCGAAAGTGATTGGAGGGCAACTAGCCCCCCCCCCCACTCCCATCATTCCCCCAAACATATCCAATCAAAATTTTGAGATAGCCCTTTTGTTCAGCGTAGTTGATTTCCGAGTGGAAAGTATGTCTTTGAGAAGGGTAATCCCCCACAACCCTCAGGGCAAGGGTTTTAAGTTATGCCCTGGGGTCATATAAGGTTTTTATAGAAGGCGGTGTCATAGAAACTTCAAAAAAGGCTCATTCAATTGGAAATTCCGAGGGCTAGCGCTCTTTGTAATAGCCGAAAGTGATTTGAGGGCAACTAACCCCCCTCTCACGCCCATCTTTTCCCCAAACACATCCAATCAAACTTTGAAGACAGCCATTTTATTAAGCGTAATTCCAGAGTCAGGAAATTATTTCTTTGTGGATTAAATCCTCCCTCACTCCACAGAGCAAGGACAAAAATTTAAGGGTGATCAAAATCCTTCATGTAGTTTCTAATGGAAGGGATGTTCGCTTAGACTTGTGAAAGGGCTCGTTTGATCGAAAATAGAAAGTTCTTCTTCACTTTTTAAGAGTCAAATGAGATTGAAGGGCAACTAGCCCCTCTCCCTCCTCCATGCCCTAAATGCATAAGATAAAGACTTTGAAATAGACATTTTATTAAAATAGTTCAAAGTTCTGATAAAAAAAAACTCCGGTGTCGACACAGCCCACCAGGGCCCAGGGGAAGGCGTTGTAAGTTATGCCCTGGGGCATAACTTATTGAAGGGGGTTTATAACTTATGGGAAGGGGTTTTGTTTATGAGGAACACATAGGAAGTCTATTATATTTATCCAATTATGAGGTTAAAATACATACTCTGTGATAGATGCAAAATTGCTTTGGCAAACAAATTCCTATTTAGGTCAATTCCAAACAGTCGTGATCCCTTTGTGTCAGCAAGTGAAATTGTGTAAACCCCCTTATTGGAGCTATTTTTTCAGTCCATTCATTGTTGTCAATCGCTGTCCACAATTTGTGCAAGCTGTCTATTGTTCATATGTAAGTTTTTTATCAAAGAGGTAATCGTATATAATTTGAAAAAAACCTCATTCCATTTAAATTGAAAATTCCAGATCCGTTTTTTAAAGTCAAGAATAATTGGACAGTAAGTCCCCCCCCCATGCCATAAAAAATTGAAACTTTTTGCAATCAAAAACGAACAAAAATTAATTAAAAATAAACTTTCCGAAAAATAAGTTTTTCAAAGAAAAGTAAAGGCCATTTTAAACTTAAGATCATGATATAAAAATACATGTTAAAATACAAACAAATAACGACCAGAGATTACTATTAGATTATGAATTAAACCCAAAACGAACACAAACTAAGTAAACAATCGGAGCAAAAAACATACAACAAATAATAACATAACTGAATAAATAGATCTTAAACGGAGTAATGCTTATATTGAATATGAAAATCAGGCTTAAAACGAATAAAAATATTTTGCTATTGAAGTATAAATGAAACTTAAAACGAACAGAAATTAAATAAACAATCAATGTGAACAAACATACAATACATATTAATGTAAATGAATAATTAAATCTTAAAACGAGTAAAACTTAAATTGAATATGCAAATCAAGTTTGAATCGAATAAAAATAACTACAAACAAGAGTTTGGGTATTGTCTCACTGCAGAAGCCTAAAACCTACTGCGTCATTGGCGCTTTATTGAAAACGAATTATATTACAAATGTGTTCTTTTGTACTTAATATTGAAAATAAATATTAAAATTACAGTAAAATTTTGAACTGATGAGCTTTTAGCAATTAAAATCATTATGGATCAAATATTCAGTTTAATTTATTAGTTCTCTACAGTTCACTACAAACAAAATTTGATTTTGTTTATACTTTCCAAGACTGTTCAAGACTCATATAGTTTTGCCATTTTTTTTTAACTCTGCCTTTTTGTTGTAACTAACCGTGTTAGTTTGTTATGAAAACATTCTATGGCTTCTAGGCATTCCTATTTGAGCGGAAAACTGCACCTCAAACTTTGTGGAACATGCATTTTCTTGCATGAAACACAAAAATATAATAAAATGTCAAGTTTCGGAGTGTTCCACCACTCGCAAGCAAGTGCCATTGGTATTTTTGAATCCGCATGGTCAATTTAGGGGGTGGAGGGTAGGCTAATTCTCGTAGCAGCCCCATTCCGTCGTGGTATGGTTCACATTTTTAACACTTGGCGTCCGGACTATCATATAATCTACCAAACATACAACTATCCCAAATCAGTATCAATAAATAAATGAAACCCAGGACGAGCAAAAATTAAAATAAATAATTGATTCAAACTCAAATCTATCATAAATTATTATGAGTAGGGTTCAAACCCCCTTTGCTTTGTAAAAGCCAGAATATAATTTTTACTTTACTGAAAAAATTCAAATGAGTTTACTAAAAAAAAGGTGCATCGTCAATATACTATACATATGCTGATATTTATTCAATAAAATTTTAATTAATTTTTGATTTCTTAAAGTTACAAAAGTGAAAATATTTCAAAGAATTGTTTTCAGTAAAGCGCCAATGACGCAGTAGGTTTTAGGCTTCTGCAGTGAGACGATACCCAAACTCTTGTTTGTAGTTATTTTTATTCGATTCAAACTTGATTTGCATATTCAATTTAAGTTTCACTCGTTTTAAGATTTATTTATTCATTTACATTAATATATATTGTATGTTTGTCCGCATTGATTTATTATTTAATTTCTGTTTGTTTTAAGTTTCATTTATACTTTAATAGCAAATTATTTGTTTTCGTTTTAAGCTTGATATTCATATTCCATCCAAGCATTACTCGCTTTCGGATCTATTTATTCATTTATATTATTCCCTGTTGTATGTCTTTTCCTATGATGATTTATTTAATTTCTGTTCGTTTTGGGTTTCATTTATTTTTTAATAGTAATTTATGGTCGTTTTTAGTTTGAATTTTAACAGGTATTTGTATCTGCTGAGCTTAAGTTTAAAATGGCCTTTACTTTTCTTTGAAAAAATTATTTTTCGGAAAGTTTTTTTTTAATTAATCTGGTAAACAACCATGCAAGCAGTTGCAAACGTCATGAATATATCTTTCTGGTGTTTCAATTTTATTTTCAGATATTTTGAATAACAAATAACTCAGAGATTCAGCAGTAGAGATTGTTTTAACATAATTCAATAGGCCTGATTTTTAGTTCAATACGGTCAAAATACAGTTAAACGGCACCTGAACAGAGTTATGCCTCGTTTTTAATGGAATACAATATAGTTATTTTTAAGCCTATACCAGCAATCTAGGCCGTATCCAGGAGGGTCAGGGGGTTTGACCCCCCCCCCCGAAATGTTTGTCCGACTTGTTTTTCCCCAGGGGTGATCGTATCGACCCAGTGGTCCTAGAATACCACGAAAGTGCTCATTCGAACGGAAATTAAAAGTTCCAGTACTCTTTTTAAGTGACCAAAAAGATTGGAGGGCAAGCTGGCCCCCTCCTCTAATTTTTTTCCCAAAGTCGTCAGATCAAAATTTTGAGACATCCATTTTGCTCATCATAGTTGAAAGGCCCAATAACTATGAGTTTGGATATAAAATTGCCCCAAACAGTTCCATGGGAAAGGTTTTTAAGTCATAAAATTTGCCCATTTCTTATACATAGTATTTCTTATTGTGAAGTATGTATACATTTTCGGGTGTGGAGCATATACATTTTTCAGGGGGTGGATTTGTCAGGGGAAATTATATACTGGGGGATTTTGCCAGAATTCCTACGCAAAATTCTTTTTAAATGTCTTGCTTTCTCTTTTGCGTCTCAATTTTAGGCGTGGAGTTGTTAAGGATAACTGGCCGGAGTAAATTTTCACCGGGATTGAATTGTCTAGAGGATATTTCAGTGAGAATGGGGATTTCTCCATGGAGGTGGGGCCAGATTTCCTGGCAGTATCTAAGAACGATCAGAAATTAAATTGAAAAAACATTTTTTTTAAATGAAAGAAGGGAGCAAACATTAAAACTTAAAACGAACAGAAATTATTACGTGTATGAAGGGGATTGTCCCCTCCTCAACACCTCGCTCTTTACGGTAAAGTTTGAATTTTGTCCCAGTTTCTTAAGAACGACTCCTGAATCACGAGGGTCCTTTAGTTAGAACAATAGGAAGTTTTTTTTTAAGCACTAAAAAACTTTAGCGTAAAGAGCGAGATGTTGTGGAGGGGTCAATCCCCTTCATATACGTAATAATTTCTGTTCGTTTTAAGTTTTAATGCTGCTCCTTCCTTTCAGTTGAATTTTTTTTTTTATTTAATCTAATATGAAAAAAACATTAATTTTCACTGGTTTAATATTATTACATCGACTATGAAAACACTTTTACAATAATCATAAAACGGATCTTCTTCTTTGGAGACTTCTTTGTATTGGAAATGTTTGTTTATCTAAATAACAAAAAGGATATATTATGGCCTTTCGTTTTAGGCATGACAAAAATAAAAGTAAAAAATATAAAATAGGCCTAATATACCTTTAAAAAATATACCTTTCCTAAAAATCCCAAGCCAATGACTAATACAGGCATAGGAGCCAAAATCACAAGAGTGAGCTCCCATCCATATATGAAAGCATTGACTAGCCCTGCCAGAAAGCCGACTAGAGAAAACAAAAACATTCCTATTTTTTCTCCAATGCCTTCTTGTATCTTGTTCAAATCCCTGAAATTAAAAGAACATATGCATCATAAATAGGAACAATAAAAATAACAATAAAAGTTATTGTATGAAGGAAAATTCGTAACAATAAAACAAACAATGACAAGAGAAAAAATTACACATACGTTCATTTTCAAAAAAATATTACGGTGAAACAGAAATTTATCTTTTTTCCGAGCAGCTATGGTATACATTATAATAAGAAAATATTTTTTGTCTTTAACACCATCAGTGCAATAAACAAAGTTTCAAAATCCTTACATAATCCTTACAGGTATCCGGTGAAACTTTCCAAGAGAATGAGTTTACGAAGATATTTTTGAGGTGGAGGGGAGGAAAGATTTAAGATTGTATTCCTATGCGAAAACCGCCATGTCTTTTCCCAGATTATGAGAAATGCATTCTTTTTTCGAATGCGTTGCCAGGCAAAAGAGAATAGATAGTCAATATCCCTTACCTTGAAAGCACTAAAGTAAGTTACGTCCTTCTGATTTTCCTTAATACGAAAAATCAATAGCATATTTCAAATTCTCAAGTTTAAACTCTCATTCAATGTCGCACAATACGGCTCGCATTAAAAATGTTAGGTCCTCTAGGATTCTTAATAAAAAAAAAAAATTTAAAAAATTTAAAAAAAATGCCTGGTCAGGTTTCTTGATCTTTATAAAATCATTAGATCTATTTTGATTGAGTTTTACAACCCTCTGAACTTTCCCTGAAAGTTTCAACTTAAAACCTGTTGGGCTGTGGACGATAGTTGTTAAGGACGATCGGTTCAGGGAGAGCCTTATATATAGTTATTACTGAGATCTTCCGCGAGGGAAGATATAGTTTTAGAGAGAATGACCCAGGGTCTGGGTCATTTTGAAGAATAAGGACGCCCGTTGGTTGAGCCGGAGGATTCCCTTACACACTCTGGCCTTAACTGTAGGGGGATGTGTAGTGGCGTAAGAATTAGAGTGAGTTGATTGGTTATAGAAACAACCATTAAAGAATACACTTATCTAGGTTGTTTACCTAGATATCATGGAATTACTTTCAGTACCCCCTCCCCCCCTCCAGCGAACTAGAAATAATGATCTCGGGGCTACGACACCCTGGCACTTACTCCCACAGACAATATTCTTTTAAGCAACCGCACCGGTAGTAGCTGCAGCACTGTCACTGCACAACATTGGAAACAGTACTGACCAAGCGCAGGTGACCACGGCTATGTGGCACTAATTAGAATCTATTTCGTTCCCAAGATGTTACATTTATGCCATTTTGACAACCTGGATGCACTAAAACTATTTTGACTTAGTCCACTATAATATATTAGTAGTAGTAGTAACAGTAACAGTCACAAGTCGGAGTTGCAAGTAGTTGTATACGTAAGTAGTCAGAGTCACAATTATTCATAGTCACAAGCAGTCGCCGTCGCAAGTACTTTTAGTAATATTATTAATGATAGCAGTAGTCCCTGCAGTAGCAGTAGTTGTAGAGCAGTAGAAGTAGGAGCAGTAATAGTAATAGTAGTAGAAGAAGCAGCGTTGATGGTATCAGCTTATTACCCTCAGCCATCCCTGAATTATTGCTGATACATCCTTTTGACATCCTGCATGTGCATCGTGTGGTTTGATTTAGTTAAACGCCAATAACATTCACCAAAATTAATCTTAATAACCTTAGATTTTCCAGAGATATTGCAAATACGCCCTTTTGAAAATATGGTTGCAAATCAATTGTTTTAATTTAGTTCAACATCCCAAACAATACCCCCTAAGATTTCTAACGTAATACCCTTAGCTGTTCCTTAGCTGTGGGATAGAACAAAAATGCCCTTTTGACAATATGGACAAAGTATCTTATGTTTAGTGTTATGACCCCTCAACTTCCCCTGAAAGTTTCAACCTTATTCTTTATTCTCTTCAAGGATGTTGAATTTACACCCTTTTGGAAACCCTAGATGCACCTTAACTCTTTTGATTTAGTTCAAAAGTAGTATCAGAAACACTGAAAGCAATAGTTGTAGTAGGAGTAGAATTAGTGGCAGTAGTAGCAGGTCTAACAGCAGTAGAAGTAGGAGAAGTAAGAATAGTAGCAGTAGTAGTGGAAGTAGTTGCGCTAAATGTTTCAACTTAATTTCCCCAGCCATCTCTGAAATTCTACACCTTGCTAAATAAGAGGTTCTAAAACTGCTAGTCGTGCACAGGGAGGCCATGGGATAAATTTTGTCTTTCATATGAAGAATAAGCTAAGCGATCAAAGGCTATAAAAAAACCAAGATCAATAGTAATAGAATGAAAAAAAAGAAAAATTTATTTAGAAATATGATGCCAATTTGACTATTCAGAGGGTGTATTTACTTTCGTGAAAGATACTATTCTTTGAATGAACTGGAAGTGAGATTTTTTTACACTAGACCTAATGAAAAAACAGATGAATGAAATTTAATATAAAATACGAAACAAGCTAGGGAATGTTCATATACTAGCAAGAAAATCAAATGTGTTTGTATATTTTGTAATTTTGATGAACTTACAATTTCAGAAATAGTCCTTGAGCAAAAAAATATCCATGATATTGTGCTCAATTAAGGAATTTGCATAACTAATTTGACCCAGTTTTGAGGAAAATTCTTTGTGAACGCCAAAATGTTTCTTGATAACTGTTTCTTGGTAAGGGGGGATGAGAAGCTAGAAACACCTTCCTCGAAATGCCATGTGTTTTCTAATTTTCTGTGATTTTTTTATGATTTTCATGTAGATCCCTTGTCCTTGGAAAATAGCCATGATATTGTGCTCAATTAAGGAATTTGCATAACTAATTTGACCCAGTTTTGAGGAAAATTCTTTGTGAACGCCAAAATGTTTCTTGATAAATGTTTCTTGGTAAGGGGGGATGAGAAGCTAGAAACACCTTCCTCGAAATGCCATGTGTTTTCTAATTTTCTGTGATTTTTTTATGATTTTCATGTAGATCCCTTGTCCTTTACTGTTTAGAAGAACGTGAGCCCCCCCCCCAAACTATTTGGGTACGTCTAGTGTGATTGCAAAGGATAGACATGGTTTGGAGATGGATACTAAAAGGAGCACAGATGGTGCTGAATTACAGCGAGTAATTTTTAGTAAAAAGAAGAATCCCAGCCAATTATGCAACTGTTGCCACATTTTCATATAATTTTAAGATAAATTGCTTTCTTTAATTGCTTTTTTAATTTGAGCCCTCTCCATGACCGAAAAGTTGCCTCTCCAAAATAAATTCAAACACTCACACCTAAGAAGAAGATACAGAAACCAAAACTTACTCAGTTATTTTGCTGGCAAAGTCATTTGTACTAGTGACGTCATACCAGCCTATGTCTTGTCTAATTATAGACTCAAAAAACAGAGCTCGGATTCGAAAAACCTAAAATTATGGTAAAGCTGTATTTTTTTTCAAATCTTGGCCTGCGAAACGAAACAAAGGTAGATGAAGAGGCGTGATAAAAGTTAAAAAGAAATCGGACGTTGGAAACTGGCTCTTGGGGTTATTAAATTATAAAAAAAATGGGATCTTTCGACTGAAAGTAAGGAGCAAAATTAAAACTAAAAACGAGAAAAAATGTTTACATATATGAAGGGGGTCATCCCTCCTTAATAACTCACTTTTTACGCTAAAGTTCGAATTTTTTGCCAATTATTTAAAAATGACTCCTGAATCAAAAAGGCCGTTTAATTCAAATTAATTAAAAAAAAACTTGCCAAATAAGAATCTCTTTAAAGAAAAGTAAAGGCCATATTAAACTTCAGATCAAAAGAAATAGAAACTTCCAATAACTTAAACTCAAAATGACCAGAAATTATTATTAAATAATAAATGAGACCAAAACGAACGGAAATTAAATAGACAATCATAGCACACATTCAATAGATACTAATATAAATGAATAAACAAATCTTGAAACGAGTGAAACTTAAATTGAATCTGCAAATCAAACTTGAAACGAACAAAAATAACTACAAACAAGAGTTTGTGTTTTGCTTCCTTCTGTCACTGTATAAGTCTAAAACCTATTGCATCACTGGCGCTTTGCTGAAAAACTATATGAGTCTTGATGTACAAATAAATAGTAATGGAATATACAAATAAAATGAAACTAAATGTTTAATATAATTCTATTAATTGTTGAAATATCATCAGTTCAAAATTTTATTTTCTGTAATTTTATTTTCATCTTCAATGCTGTAATAACTGGAAAATAAAATATTTGTAGTATAATTCGTTTTCAGTGAAGCACCAATGACGCAATAGGATTTAGACTTTTACGGTTAGGGAAGGGGACAGTATTCTACTCTTGTTTGCAGTGAAGCTATATTTGGCTTGAACAGTCTCGGAATGATATTAATTGCTGAACGCTCATCAGTTCAAAAATTACTTTTACTGTAATTTTTATGTTTATTTTCAATGATTTAATAAGTAAAAAGGAAAATATTTGTAAAATAATTCGTTTTCAGAAAAGCTCAAATGACACAGTAGGTTTTAGACTTTTACAGTGAGAGAAGGAGGCAAAACCGAAACTCTTGTTTGTAGCAATTTTTGTTCATTTCAAGCTTAATTTTCTTATTCAATTTAAGTTTAACTCGTTTTAAGATTTATTTATTCATTTATATTACTACCTATTGTATGTTTGTTTGCTATGATTGTTTATTTAATTTATGTTCGTTATGGGTTGCATTTATGCAACCCATAACAAATAAGTTGTTCGTCTTCAATAGTAAAAGATGTTGTTCGTTTTAAGATTGATTTGCATGATGAATTTAAACTTTACTTGTTTTAAGATTTATTTATTCATTTATATTAGTACCTTTTGTATGTTTTTTTGCAATGATTATTTATTTAATTTCTGTTGGTTTTGGATTTTATTTTTTTTTTAATAGTAATTTCTGGTCATTTTGAGTTTGAGTTGTCGTAGGTTTCTATTTATCCTGATATTAAATGAATGAATTTTATTAATAACCTGTCTTACAATAAACAGAAAAAGACAGAGCAAAAACTAGAAAAGAAAAAAAAAGCAAAAACTGGCAAGAAAAACAAATACAAACAAAAAGAACTACATAATAACACAACTATTTGGTAAGGTGGGCCCACTCGTGATCCAGGAGCTCTAGTTTTTTCACGTAATTCTAAATTACCTCCTCCACGGCACTCAGAGGCTCAACAATTCCATATTTCACAGCAATATGGCGGTTTCTAACAAAAGGCTGCACTTGAAGAAGATATCGGGCATACTTGAAGAACACCGACCTTATGTCTTTCCTGTTTCATGCACTCAGGAGCTTCCAAAAAGGAGACAGGTACAAGACATGAGGCAAAGCTACTGCATTATAAAGACGAGCCAAATATTCACGGCTTGAATTGCGACGGATAGTGACAACACCCGCATAGGCAATGCACACTTTTTTAGAAAGGTGTTCAATAAGCAAATACAGGGTCTCTCGAAGATTACGACCAATCGGCAGGCCAAGGTACGTAATGTGACTAGACGGTGTTACGGTAATTCCACCAAGCCTGACTGTAGCATTATCTTCAGGGCAATTAAAAAACAAAACAGCAAACTTTTCTACATTAAACTGCAAACCAATATCAGCATAACTTTTTTCAAGACGCGAGAAATTATTTTCTAATGAAGAAAGCAACCGAGACAGATTTAAAAGATCATCTGCAAAACCCAGAAGTGACAAGTCAATATGCTTCCAAATATAACTCGGAGAGATAACCTGTTGTGCATCATTAACACTGTTATTAAACAAAGTAGGAGACGGTATAGCCCCTTGCTTAATTCCCTTATGTACGGATATCTCCCCACTAAGCTCACCATCTTGCAAACGAACACGAAGCTTAAGGTTCCTATACATATCACGTAGTGACCTTACAATAGAAGAACGCACACCTCGCTTACACAGCTCAACCAAAATCTGGGCATGAATCCCAGAGGCAAAAGCTCTCCTGACATCATACTGACCTAAGATCAAAGTTTCTCGCGAGAGATGAGCATCAAGCAATATGTTAGCAAGAAGATAACGTACATGGGTGCACCCGAGGCCTTTTCGAAAACCAAATTGGTGTGGAGGCATCTCACACTTATCATAAATCTCATCAAACAAAACAATCTCGAATAGTTTACAAAATACTGAAGATATCGCTACTGGCCGATACGAAGAAGGCTGTTCGGCTGGCTTCCCCTTCTTTAATATCGGTATAACCATACCCAGACTAAAGCAACTCGGGACTATCCCTTGTGTCAAAATCATCTGAAACAGGAGGGCAATATGATGGTAAAGAACATAACCTCCTAAATAAATATGTAGAGCACAAATACTATCGCAGCCTTTTGAGTATACCTTTTTCAGCTTTTTAACGGCCTGGCAAAGTGTGACCGGTGACACTGAGAAATCGTTAAAGGTGTCGGTAAGCATAGAAGCCAGCTCATTCTCGTAATTAGACTGCAGAACTGGATCAGGCGCTTTGAACTCGGACTCAAAGTAAGCACTTCACTGATTAGCAGAAATATTAGACGTAGGCTTGGCTTCTTCAGGCTTAGACCGAAGCGACCAAATAAGGTTCGGATTCTTACTGAGCTTTTGCACAAAATTTTCTTTGAGGGTTGCACGGTGGGCATCTAACGCTTTATTGAACTTTCGTTTAGTATGTATTCGAATCTCGTTCACTATTCCACATCGTGGCTTCCCGCTATCATGCCAAACTTTCAGCCATAGCTTCGCCGACGCACAAGCCGCCACTAGCTCCGAATTTCTAGACCACCCTTTCACCTGTGATCTATTACGGATACGCTTCACAGGAACTGCTACACTCTCCGCGATACTCAGAGCATGCGATATTTCTGCACAGTACATGTTTATCTGCAGACGTATTTCACTTTCACTGCAATACGAGTTTGCATTTCTCTGCAGCAGATGGAAGGGAACTTTTATTTTACTCAGGATATCCCCAGAAGTAGCCGCAAAGAGATCATTCGACACTTGTTTCCAGTCACTGTATGCTCTCCATTGGGGTTTGCATGGGCCCGACAACTTTGGACAGTCCAGTGTTATTGACAATGACAGAGGCAAATGGTCAGAGTAAGAACCATCAGCTGCAACTTTTACTTCGTCACTCACTGGCAAGTTCGTTAACACATGGTCAAGATTTGAGACGGTGTTGGCAACACTGATAAATGCGTAAGCTTTGTCCTTATCAACGACATTTAACTTATCAGGAAGGGAACCTATAACGATTTGAGTCCTTTCATATTCGATATTAAGTAGGTCACAGTTGAAGTCCCCTTTTAATAGAACTTTTGTATTCCCAGGAATTTGAGCCTTCACGAAACGGCTTAACTGAGTACATGCACCCGTGAACCTTCGTCAGAGAGGCTAGATGTATAACTAGTAGGAAGATAGACGTTTATTATCACAGTATCGCGAAATTTAACAGCGAGGAAGTGTTTACTTGATGCTAAAAGTTCATCCTAAAGAGACTTTCTCACCCAAGTGGCTAAACCACCAGATGGCCGACCGCTGGATTTCACACGTTCAGGTGGCCGAATAAAACACTGGAGTGAACTTGAGAACTTGAGCAGGTTAGTATTGTCCTCGGAAAGCAGGTGCTGTTGTATACAAAATACTTCATTTGTTAGGCTCATAGTATCAAGCAGAACTGTTTTCTCAAGTGCTTTCCCATTTATATTCCAAGACAGAATATTACACATTTTGGGAGCGTGATCCATCTTTCAAGTTTTTTCTGTTATCAGGACAGGTATATTGATAACATGTGTGCCTAGTCGAATTGCAATTCAGGCACCGAGTAGGATTTTGACAAGGGTTCTCAGGAGAGCTTGTGTGGCCAGTTTATCTACAGCGGCTACAAGTTTCAGTTTCTTACAGTCCGCCGCTATGTGCCCCACATGATGACACCGATAACACCTTCGACGCAAAAAGCAGAATTCTTCTAGACGGAATAGTTCGAAACCAATTTTAATCGGGTTCGTTAAGGCAGCGGTCAAAGCACTTTTAGAGGGGTAATACATTTTAAACGCTTGCGAATTGCCACACTTGATTGCCTTTTCAGTCTTTTGACAGATTTTTCAGAAGGTCTTCTGTCACGTTGCTGGGGAGACGTTTCACTATACCGATGAACTGGGAATTAACAAGTCGATTGTCAATTTTATGGCTAATTTTGAGGGCAGCCGAGACTTTTTCGGCGGCCTGCTTCGAAGACACTGACAGTTGCCATTCCTTATTTCTCCGGCTGAGCACTGCATCTGCTAATGTTGTATCGCCCGGTGACAAGCTTTTTATAAACCCCTGACGCTTTCCTGGATCGTCTAACTCAGGAGGCATTTTTTCACGACAACCGAGAATAGCTGTTTTTCCACACTTGGTGTGTTAGATATTGAAGAGGACGTTGTAAGCTGATTGTTGGAATCAGCAATAACTTTCAAATAATAGTTCAGAGTACCTAACTTGTAGGAAAACTGTTACACCTTACTAGTAATTTATCTCGTCATTTCGTTTAAATGAGTAGTAATACAGACTATTATTTCATCACCACACGTGAGAACAGACTCCGGCTCTAGAATAACGAAAGTCGGAATTTCTTAACCGTCCTTAGCACAGCGCCATATGGCTTTTGCGATATCCGTCAAGTTATCACAGTCTATTTTGCATTCGCGTAATCGTTCTTCATATCTGAGTTCAACCTCATAGTAAGTCCACAGCAGTTTTTTGGCTTCCATAATACTGGCATGATCAAAAAACTCTATTCCTATGTTAACGAACATATCAGTCTTAATACCCTTTGTCATGCATCTAGATACAAAGTTTAAAACTGGGTTCAATATCAGCACAGTTTTCATTTCATTAATTTGGATTTAGTCCAAAATACATTCACCAATTTCTTTGATAATTAATAATATCGAATTCTAGGCAGATATTTAAGGTTTGAACTATATATTCAATATTTTTCTGGTGGTTAACTTGCAAGAAAAGTAAGTGAAGCGTTGAAAGCTGTCTACCTTGTCCCCGCAATTTAAGGGGCAAGCCCAGCGGGTACCACGGCTCTTGCTAACAACTCTCCACCCCCCTCTGCTCACTTTTCTTTCCCCACCTCAATTGTAGTGTAAATGCCTCTAAATATCAGATGTCCCATTTATTTGAAATCAGACTGCTTGATGGCTAACCTCCAATATTATCAGTGAAAAAATATCAAATTCATACCACTTTTACAAAATATAAATAGATGTCCAGAAACTAGGTTAGTAGTTTAAGCAAAGGTTTTATCATAGGTCAGGAACTATAATCCTTTGACAAATATTGCGAAATCCAATAGCTTCCCTGGGATTATAACTCACTGAAAAAGCTTACTGGTTTGATAATATCCAATTTATGACAGATACATTCACTATGAACTCTGAATCAAGACTGATTCATAATAAACTATTAAGTTTATTATGACCTTTACTTTTCTTTATAAAACTTATTGGTGAATCCTGGTACGGTTTCACTGCAATTTCTATTTTATTTTCAGTGTGGTAATAAGTACAAAAGAAAATATCTGTAATACAATTCATTTCAGTAAAGCGCCAAATACGCAGTAGAACTTATGCTCTTACCGTTACGCCGTCTTTACCGTCTTACCAAACTTATGCTCTTACCGTTAGGAAAACGACCAGTAGCCAGACTCTTCTTTGTATTAAAGAAAATAGGTGTCTTGAACAGTTTTAGAACGAGCTAATGAACTGATTTCCCGGAATTTCGGGGATACAATATCTTTAATAAGTTTTTTTTGGGTAGGGAGGGGTATAGCCTTGAAGGGAGGACCAGATCCCATGATTTATCAATCACTAGTATTTATTCAGGGGAGGGAGGGGTATCAGGCCACGGAGGACCAGGAGTCAGCTCCCATAAGTTTTGGAATAAAATATTGTTAATATTTTTTGGGGGGAGGTCGGGCCATGGAGGACCAGGGGTAAGTTGACATACTTTTTGGAATAAAATATCGTTAACAAGTTTTTTGGGGGGATGGGGCAGTGCAGAGAAGGCCAGGGGTAAGCTACCTTAAGTTTTGAAATAAAATAACATTCATAGGTTTTTGAGTGGGTAAGGGGGTTTGGCTTATCTGATCTTTGACCTAATTTCAAAACCCTTGCATAAAAACCTTATATACCCCCAGGATACGACACTTGCCCCCGGCCTTGGGGGGGGTGTTGACCCTTGAGTTTTTTTTATCTGATCTTTTGACTTATTATAACACAATGGTTATCTCAAAAATTCGATCAGATAGATTTTGGATAAAAAGGATTGAAACCTTTGGTCCCTTTTGACTCTTTAAAAGAGAACTAAAACTTTCAATTTCCAATAGAATGAGCCTCCGATGAAGCTTATACGATACTTTCTTCCACAGAAACCTTATATGCCTCAGGGCATAATTTATAACACTTACTCGCAGTTCATGGGGGGTTGTGCAAACCATTATGTTTTTTATATGATCTTTGGTCTATTTTTGACAAAATGAGAATCTCAAAAATTTAATCTTACGCATTCGGGGAAAAGATGGTTGGCGGGGGGGGGGGGCTAGTTACCATCAGATTAATTTTGACTCTCAAAAAAGAAACTATTAATTTCTATTTCTAGTCATTTGAATCCCCTACAAAGTTTACCGTCTCCATAGAAACCTTATATGTCCCAGGGCATAAGATACATTCCTTGCCCCTGGCTCAGGGAGAGGGGAGGTTAACCCCAAAGTTGTTTTTACCTGATCATTGGACTCTTTCAAACGATATGGCTATCTCAAAATTTTGATTACATTAGTTTGGGGAAAAGAGGGTGTGTGCGGAGAAGGGGTGTAGATGCACTTCGTTTACTTTTGACTCTTAAAACAATAACTAGAACTTCCAATTTCTAATCAAATGATCCACCTTTTAAGTTTACACGACCACTCCTAACATAAGAACTTTATATGTATCGGTTGCATAACTTACAACACTTGCCCCAGGCTATAAGGGGTCGTGTCAACCCGGAGTTTGTATTACTTTATCTATTCACTCTCTTGACAAAAATGGCTCTCTCAAAATTTTGGTCGAATGTATTTGGGGAAAAAAGGGCTTTGTGGGGGGGGCCTAGTTGTCCTCCGATCTATTTTGACTTAAAAACGGCACTAGAAATTCCGATTTACAGTCGAATGGCCCCCTCCAAAGCTTATACTTCAATCCCTTGCATAAAAACCATATATGGCCCGGGGGCATAACTAAGAACGCCCGCACCTGGGTTGTGGGGGGACTTTGTTATCCCTGAAGTTTTGTTATATGATTATTTCATATTGAAAATAATTGATATATAGAAAGTTTGATCTGACACATTTGGGAAAACGGGTTGGTGGTGGGGGGGTGGAGCGCGGACTAGTTGTCATCGGATCGCTTTTGACTCTTAAAAAGGGAACTATAACTAAAACCATTCTATGCCTCGGGGCATAAGAAAACACTTGCCCCTGGGCTCTAGTGGTTGTGTCAACCCCGAAGTTTTTGTTATATGTTGAATGTGAATTTTCAATAAAATGGTTATCTCAAAACTTTTTTTGGATGGGTTTCGTTAAAAAAGAGCCTGGAGTAGGGATAGTTGACCTTCGATCTCTCTTGACTCTAAAAGTTGAACTAGAATTTTCAATTTCCAATCAAATGAACCCCCTCACAAGTTTATACGAGCAGCCATTCCATAAGAACCATTTATGCCCCCTGGGCATAACATAAAATCCCTGCCCCTGGGCCCTGGGGGTTTGTCTCAATCCCAGAGTTTAGGTTATTTGACCTTTGAACTATTAAAAAAAAAATTATGGAATGCATTTGGGGGAAAAGGGACGGGGGCTATTTGCCCTCCAATCAGTTTTGACTCCTAAGGAAGGCACTATAATTTCAAATATCCGATCGAATGAGCCCCATCCTAAGTTTATTTTACCATCTCTTCCATATGAAACGATTCTGGGGAAAACAAAATATCGGAGCCTTATTGCCTTAGGATTCTGGGGGGGGGTCGATCCCGAAGATTTTGTTATTTGATCGTGATTTCAAAGAAAATTCCTATCTCAAATTGATCGGACGCATTAAAAAAATAGGGTGTGGGGGGGGGGATAAATTTCTGTCCGATCACGTTTGACTCTTAAAAATGCACCTGGAACTCTAAATTTCCAATCAAATGTGCTACCTCTGAAGTTTATACGACCAGCCCTTACATAAAACTCTTAGATACCCCCGGGGCATAAGAAAACACTTGCCACTGGGCTCTAATTGTTGTGTCAGCCCCGAAGTTTTTGTTATCTGATGAATGTTCTATTTTCAATAAAACGGCTATCTCAAAACTTTTATTGGGTGGGTTTCGTGAAAAAAGAGCGTGGAGGAGGGCTAGTTGACCTCCGATCTCTCTTGACTCTTAAAAAGGGAACTACAAATTACAACGCTGCTGATTTGCATGTTTAGTTTTTTTGTGATTTTCGTCTCAAATCAGTAATCATTTGGAATAATTCGTCCAAAACGATCAACTGTAAGGTAAGAGTAACAATATCGAGTGACCGCCAGTAATAACTGGCCATTTCTTCAGGACAAAGTCCAGCTTAGTGCCCTGAATCCAATATGCAGTCCAGCAGAAGCCACGTGGCGCGTAAAATTTGAATTTGGCGCTGCGCCGTGTTGCCAGTTCTGCCGAATATGCCAGAAACCAGTGCGCCAAAAGATACTTTAGTTTTTCTGGGGAAACCATAAACCGTCTGGTGTATTTTACTCTGGCTGCTGAAATGGAAGAACAAAGCGTCACCGTTGCATCTCCGAAGGTGATTTTAAGTCTTGTTCTAAATCATATTTTGCGATCGATGAATGCAGGAGAAAAAGTAGAAGTAATTGCTGTGTCTGTACTGAGGTTTTTCCCGCTTGAGGAAGTACTAGAGGCGAAGGTTCTGCTTCATAAAGAGCTGAAAATTGAGAGCCGTCTTGTAAAGCATACAAAAAAGGAAGAAGAATATGTAATAGACATTTGCAAGTGGTTTGCACAAGCAACAAGTCGTGACAAGGGAACAATCCCAATATTTGTCATTCTCTCTCCCTGCTAAGTGCCCGCAGTAAGTGTAAGCCCCTCTGCCACCGCAATTTCTCACCTGAATGATATTAGGAGAAAAGTAAATGGACTGTATGAAATGGCTCAAAATAAGCCTGTTCCCTGGATTCCAGGACGTAAACCAGTGGATAGACCTAGCTATGCTGTTGTTCTGAAAAATCTGCCTGATGACCTGGATACACCAAGAGTGCTAGAACTTTTAATTTCCAAACAAATGAGCCCTCTCCCGATCTTCTATGATCACTGGTTCAATATGATCACCCCTGGGGAAAACGAAAAAAACAACAAAAAATAAACACATATCCGTGATCTTTCTTCTGGCAAAAAAAGCGGAATTCCACATTATTGTACATAGAAGATTGAAACCTCTACAATAGGGTTCACTGCTATGCTGAATCTTATGGTATGATTTTCATTAAAACCACTTGATGGTTTGAGGGTGTTCTCCTCCTTTTTCAAAATCAGATCAAAATTTTCTTAGGCTCGTAACTTTTGATGGGTACAATAAAATTTGATGGATTTTACACATCTTGAATAAGCATCAAAATTAAATGGTTTAGATGTATCTATTGTTATCAAGACTCAGTATCTTAGAGTTTCAGATACTATTGAGCCGCATCGCTTCTTAATTACAGTTCGTTACCACAAACTGTTTAAATTTTTGCCTCCTGTGTTGCTTTTAATGAGCTTCCCTTTTCTTCTGCTAGATGTTTAGCGTATCTCGAATCAATTATTCTACTCCAAACTCTTCTAAAGGCTCTTCAGTACAAGTGACTACTTTTTCCCAGCAAGACAAACACTTGAAAATAAAGCGAAATCAGTAGCCAGTTCTGTGTCCCTGTCAAATATTATGTTTGGAATTCTTGGTCAATTATATTTCTTAAATTTTTTTTGGGAAAGCATTAAATATAGATTTGAAAGCCTTTAAACTGTTTCTTTCTTGGTTTAAATTGAAATTATTTTGAAATTTTAAACTAATTATTGCTATTTTTATTTTTGCCCTAAATTTTCTGGGAAAAAATTAAGTTTTTGAAAGAATGTTACAAGCATATAGTCTGCAATCAAACACTAATTATGCACTTCGGAAAATGAATACTTCGGTAAAGCATAAAATACAACTGAAGATCATTAATGTGTTTTTTCTCTGTTTAAATTGCATTTAATGAAGGAAAATAATACAAATATTTTATTTTTTGAGAATTTTATTCTGAAACTGACTTTTTATCTTTTTGCCGTTTTTAATATTCTACAATCACTCTGATTCAGCAACAAATAAACGCTCTTAGGATCAAGCTGACTAGACATGAACTCCGCTAGAAATGATTCTATCTTTAATTGAAAATTATACAAAAAAAATAGTTTGAAATTGCACAATTGCACAAATTGCACAATTATACAAATTTGGAATAATATTCTTTGGAAAAATAAAAAAATAAAATATTGAATGCTATTTAAGTGTTTATTTGACTTTATGATGTATCTATTGTTATCAAGACTCAGTATCTTAGAGTTTCAGTTACTATTGAGCCGTCTCGCTTCTTACTTACAGTTCGTTGCCACGAACTGTTTGAATTTTTGCCTCCCGTATTGCTTTTAATGAGCTTCCCTTCTCTTCTGCTAGATATTTAGCGTATCTCGAATCAACTATTCTATTCCTAACTCTCCCTAAAGGATCTTCAGTACAAGTGACTACTTTTTCCCAGCAAGACAAACGCTTGAAAATAAAGCAAAATCAATAGCCAGTTCTGTGTCCCTGTCAAATATCATGTTTGGAAGTGTTGGTCAATTATATTTCATAAATTATTTTGGGAAAGCATTAAATATAGATTTGAAAGCCTTTAAACTGTTTCTTTCTTGGTTTAAATTGAAATTTTTTCGAAAGTTTAAACTAATTATTACTATTTTTTATTTTCCTAAATATTCTGAAAAAAAATTTAATTTTTGAAAGAATGTTACAAGCATATAGTCTGCAATCAAACACTAATTATGCACTTCGGAAAATGAATACTTTGGTAAAGCATAAAATACAACTGAAGATCATTAACGTGTTTTTTCTCTGTTTAAATTGCATTTAATGAAGAAAAATAATACAAATATTCAATTTTCTGAGAATTTAATTCTGAAACTGACTTTTTATCTTTTTCCCATTTTTAATATTCTACAATCACTCTGATTCAACAACAAATAAACGCTATTACGATCAAGCTGACTAGACATGAACTCCGCTGGAAATGATTCTATCTTTAATTTTTTTTTTCAAGTACTTCTATATGTTTAAAATGTTTTATATGCTTTTTTTTGTTTTGCTGTGAAATGGGAACCCGAATGCACTGATGTAAGTGGATTTAAGTTTTTTTTTTGGAGTTGCAATACAAGCCCAGGTTACTGGGCCTCATGTTTTTTTATTTATTTTTTTGTTAATAAATTATATCTCCATTGAAAAAAAAATTGAAAACTATAAAAAAAAAACAGTCTGAAATTGAACAATTGCACAAATTGCACAAATATACAAATTTGGAATAATATTCTTGGGAAAAATAAAAAAATAAAATATTAAATGCTATTAAAGTGTTTATTTCTAGGAATAAATAATATTTGACGAAGAAAACTAACACAAATGTATTATATTTTGAAAGTTTAATTCCAAAATTTCGTTCTTCCCATTTTACTATTTTTACCATATTACAACCAAATTGATTTCACAAATAACAATCACAAGTACTTACATTTACAATCTACAACATGAACTGTCAAGGGATAGACACATCATCTGAGTTCCTTGATGAGCTATGTCTTAAAAAAGAAACGCATATCCTGGCCCTGACGGAAACTTGGCTAAAGGATTATAATTCTACTTTGTTAGAAATAGAAGGTTATAATATGTATGCGCAAAATAGTGCACTACACCAACGTGGTGGTTTAGCTATTTATCTAAAAAGTGGTTTTAGTGTACAGATTGGGTCGGATTTAGCGCTTAACTATGAAATGGAACTTCAGTCTATGGTTCTCGATGTGAATAATGTAAATAATAAGTTCATGGTTGTAGTAATTTATAGACCACCTTCAGGTAGTGTTGAGGAGTTTATCGAACTGATCAATGAATTTTTGGGAAAGTTACCAAGTTCAAGAATGCCATGTTTTATACGCGGGTATTTTAATATTGATTTCAATATAGTTGATATAAATAGTAAGGTGAGACATTTTATTAACACAATATTAAGTTTTGGTTTTTATCCTGCAATTAACATATACACACGAGTGGCAGAAACTTCAGATTCTATAATTGATAATAATTTTGTAAATATCAATTATTTATGCCGTACAGTAGTTATTAATAGTATATCTGATCATTTTGGGGTTGCAGTATCTGTACCTGGAATATTTGGTCCAAAACCCAAGAATAAAAGTGTGCCAAAGATGCCTTGTGTGGATGGAAATGTGCTTTTGAAGTTTAAGCGGAAGCTTAAAAGTGCAGATTTTGAGTTTCTTCAGGATAGTACGGGCATTGATACCAAATTTGGTAAATGTTATGACAAAATAGAATTACTATTTCAAGAGTGTTTGGAGTTTAAAGAGACAAAGCAAAGATATAAGTTGCCAATTAAACCTGAGATTAAAAAAGGATTACTAGCCTTAATGGAAAAAAGGCAAGTGACGTATAAAAGGTGTGCGACTCAAGGTTCAGCATCTGATAAAGAACATTATAAAGAATTTAGTAGAAAGTCAAAAAGTCTTTCAAGAAAAGCAAAAATGGATTTCTATGAAAAGATATCTAAAGATTATGAAGGAAGCCCGGCTAAAACTTGGCAACTGATTAAGTCAGTAATAAGCCCAAATAGTGAACCAATAGCTCCTAGTAATTTACCGTGGGAGTCGGATAATGGTGTAGCCAATAACTTGTGTACCTACTTTTCAGAAGTAGGACTATCGACAATCGAAAATATCGACATCTGTGGAATGCATAAATGATGATGGTACATACCAGAATTTTCTTCCTGAAGCAAGTAATACAACCATTTATCTTCAACCAGTGAGATCGCGTGAATTTGGGGATATCTTAAGCAGTATGAAAAAATCGGCTGCTGGAATGGACTTTATAACCTTTCAAATAGTTCAAAAAATTTACTCTATTATATATAGTCATCTGTTGTACCTTTTTAATCAATGTTTTGAAGTTTGAGTGTATCCTAATTGCTTGAAAAGTGCTTTGGTTATTCCTCTGTATAAAGGAGGTGATAAGGAAAATATGAATAACTACCGTCAGATATCTCTACATCCAATTTTGGTTTTAGAAAAAATACGTCTACAGAGCATGCTTTATTATTTTTGACAACATTTGTTAACGATTGCCAAGATTCAGGTTTAAAGGTAGATTCAATTTTTCTAGATATTATGAAGACTTTTGACTGTGTTGATCATAAGATTTTATTGGCTAAGCTTGAAAACGGTGGACAGGCACAGTCCTGTCAGAAAAGATGGTAGTAAAGTGCGGTGTGCCACAGGGATCTGTGTTGGGTCCCCTATTATTTCTTGTGTACATTAATGATCTAAATGGATGCCTCAAACAACTGTCAACTCCAAGGTACACTGATGGCCCGGTGCGAGCAATACTTCTAAGTTTTACTGATGATACTCAATTTACAATGGCTGCGAAAACAGAAGCGGATTTAAAAAATGGCATGAAACAAGGAATGGTGATAATCTAGAGGTGGATGCGAGTGAACAAACTGCTTGTTAATCTGAAGAGACCAATGTTCTTGTTATATTGCAGAAGTACAAATTACTATTCATGGATTGAAAAAATTGAGTTAGTAAATGGAAGTATAAAGCGGACAAGTATTGTAAGGTATCTTGGTGTAATGGTTGATGAAGACCTAAGCTTTAAAGATCATAATGCATTTATAAATACTAAATTAGCCAAAAATGTTAAAACTCCGTGGAAACTGAAATTTTTTTTCCCAAAAAGGGTATTAGAATGTTATATTTTTCTCTTATTCATCCATATTTGCTGTACTGTGTTACAGTTTGGTCGTCGGCGTTCACTAGCCCTTTGTATCCGCTCCGTGTGTTACAAAATAAAACTGTAAGAGTTTTAACCAATGACTTGTCCCAGAATTCGGTAAGATCGAGGTATCACCAATTAAAAATTTTACCATCTGTTGGTTAGGTTAAATTTTATGTAAATTTGTTTATGTATAATTTTTTTCCTAATTTGTTACCTGCATGTTTTTCGTAACTTTATAATGAAAGGGAACTGAGTTATGAAGCTAGAAATTTGAAATTGGTTAGAACGCCGGTTCCAGTTACTACCAGATCTAAATTTTCTATTAGATATATTGGTCCTGAAATATGGAACAGGCATCCGGCGGAAGTAAAAGGTAAGAAGGTTCTTGAGGACTTTCGTGCAACTTTCTTATGTATTTGTTTTAACCAGTATTGTAGACACGGATTGGGTAATAGATCTGGAAGTGAGCATATGCTTGTGAATGTTAAAAGAGAAACTTTTTTGTGTGTTGATTGAGGTGATTGTCGGTATATGAGAGGAAGCATGATGAATCATAGAGTATGAGTGTGGGTTTCCTTTAAGTTCCCTGTAAAAAAAATTATTATCCTTAGAATGTTGATTAATCGTTTAGTAGGGGTGGGGGAGGGGAGGAGAAGTTAGAGAGTTCTATTTCCCCTTAGGAAATGTATTAGCGTATAAGTAGTTGAAGTGTTCCTTTTTTTGGGTCATCCCAAACACGCTAATATGCGTCAGGACCTATTTTGATATTGTTCGTATTATATGCAGTTTTGTTTTGTTACCATTATATGGATATTTATGTGTTGTTTTTTTTTTGTGACCCATGCGTTAATAAAAAAAAAGTCTGTACAAAAATTTCCTAGGAGACAATTTCATCTTTGAAAGAATGTTATGAATATAACGATAAAAGGATCAAGATCATTCTGATCAATTACTGGCGCATAAGGCGTCGGATCGACGTTTCAGTTGCTGGATCTCTTTTACAGGAGCAAGTAACAAGCTTAAGGCCCAGCCTTGCTGCAGCGGGGATCCAACACCAGGCCCACTATTGAAAAGCGGAGCATCAATCCGTAGTGTTAAAACAAAGTTATCAAACAGTTCGTGGTAACGAACTGTAAGTGAGGAGCGACCTGGCTCAATAGTAACCAGAACTTAAAAATGGAATGTTGATGCCAATAGACATATCAAAAGAATCGAATTTAAATGTTGATTTCAAATATATAAGTTTAATCAAGTTTACTCTTAATTATCAAAGGCTATGAGCCTGAGGAAATTTGCCTTATTTTCGAAAAAAGAGGGAAACATCCGCTAATAGTCATGGAATCTTAATTACATCATCAGAATCAACGTATCAGATAACCACACTGTAGAGGTTTCAAGCTCCTATCATAGCGCTGCCTTAAGCAGCGCAATAGTGCTGCCTAAGCAAAGAACGATGTTGGCACAAAATATTATTATCATTATTTTTTCATTTAGACCAGGGCTCTTCGTATCGAAGGAGTCGTCATAGAAACTTCGAAAAGAACTAATTCGATTGGAAATTGGAAGGGCTAGTGCCCTTTTTAATAGCCAAAAGTGATTGGGAGGTTACTAACACCCCTTCTACGCCCACCATTTCCCCAAACACATCCAATCAAAATTTTGAGATAGACATTTTGTTCCACGGAGTTGAAAGTTCCGGTAATTAGGTCTTTGAGGATGATAACCCCCTTAGAGCCCTGAGGACAAGGGTTGTAATTTATGCTCTGGGGGCATATAATTGAGATAGCCATTTTGTTCAACGTAGTTTAAAGATCTGGAAATTATGTCTTTGAGGAGGACACTCCCCCCACAGCCCTAAGGGCAAGGGTTGTAAGTTGTGCCCTAGGGGTATATAAGGTTTTTATAGAAAGCGTTGTCGTAGAAACTTAAAAAAAATCTCATTCAATTGGATATTCAAAGGGCTAGTGCCGCTTTTAATAGTCGAAAGTGATTGAAGGGCAACAACCCCCCTCTCACGCCCTTCCCTAAACACATCCAATTAAAATTTTTAGATAGACAGTTTCTTCAACGTATTTGAAAGTTCTGAAATTAGGTCTTTGAGAATGACACCCCCTCCCTCCCCCACAACCCTCAGGGCAAGGGTTGTAAGTTATGCCCTGGGAGTGTTTAAGGTTTTTGTAGAAAGTATTGTCGTAGAAACTCCAAAAAGGACTCATTCGATTAGAAATTCGAAGGGCTAGTGCCTTTTTTAATAGTTGATAGCGATTGGAGGGCAACTAACCCCACTCTGACGCCCACAGTTTCCCCAGACACATCCAATCAAAATTTTGAGACAGCCATTTCGTTCAACGTAGTTGAAAGATCTGGAAATTAAGTTTTTGAGTGGGGTATTTAAGGTTTTTTATAGAAAGCGCTGTCGTAAAAACTTAAAAAAGGGCTCATTCGATTGCAAATTGAAAGCACTACTGCCCTTTTTAATAGACGAAAGTAATCGGAGGGAGAATCACCCCTTCCCTCCCCGCCTATGATTTCCTCAAACATTTCCGAACAACATTTTATATGGCCATTTTCTTCAACGTAGTTGATAGGTCTGGAAATTATTTTTTTGAGGATAATAAATCCCCCCAGCCCCTCAGGGCAAGGGTTGTAAGTTAAGCCATGGGGGGATATAAGATTTTTATAGAAAGCATGGTCATATAAATTTCGAATGGGGCTCAATGGATTGGTAATAAGACGCTGAGGGCTCTTATTAAGAGCCAAAGTGATCTTAGGGTAGCTACCCCCTTCCGTCCCCCCCCCCCCCCACACACAAACACACGTCATATTGTCCCGAAATATATTTAATAGAATTTTTAGATAGCCATTCTATTCAAAATAGTCTCAATATCATATAACAAGGGTTTTGGGGTTGAAACAAACCCCAGAGATTAGGGACAAGGGTTGTAAGTTGTGCCCATGGTGTATGTAAGGTTTTTATGGAAGGGATAGTTGTTTTAC
The DNA here is from genome assembly GCF_049724085.1 of Artemia sp. Qi Xiang Cuo. Classification (NCBI taxonomy): domain Eukaryota; kingdom Metazoa; phylum Arthropoda; class Branchiopoda; order Anostraca; family Artemiidae; genus Artemia; species Artemia sp. Qi Xiang Cuo. The sequence goes on along the minus strand of NC_142806.1, from coordinate 62,968,973 downwards.
TTTAGAAGAGGTTTAGTCTTTTTCCCTAAAAAGGAATATGTCAATATAAAACGAGCAGAAATTAATTAAAAAAAACTTTTTCCACAAAATAAGTTTTCAAAAAAATTAAAGAACACCATTAAACCCAAAATGAACAAAAATAGAATAAAATAATCTATCAAGCATACAACTATCACAAAGCAGTATCAATAAATAAATGAAACCCAAAACAAACATAAATTAAAATATATAACAGAGTCAAACTCAAAATGAACAGAAATTAATAAGAGTAGGGTTCCAAACTTTTGAAAAGTTTGCTTTTTAAAGGCCAGAATAGTAATTTGTCCTTTACTAAAGAAAATTGTTTTAAATGTTTTCATTTTATAACTTTAAAAAATCAAAAATCAATTAATATTTTAAGGAATAAATATCAGCATATGTATTTTAAACTGACAATGCACATTTCTTTCATTAAGTTCATTTGAATTCTTTTCAGGAAAGTACAAATAATATTCTGGATTTTAGAAAGTAAAGGGGTTTAGAACCCTACTCGTATTAACTTCTGCTCGTTTTGAGTTTGAGTCTGTTATTTATTTTAATTTCTGTTTGTTTTAGGTTTCATTTATTTATTGATACTTATTTTAGAATAAAAGTTCAAAATAGGGATAAAATCCTTTTTAATAGACAGTGTATAGAAATTCACAAAAAATACCAGATATTTCGGTCACATATACTGTGACCGTCATCAGTAGTAAAACTAAACTAAAACAATGTAAAACAAAAGTTTATACACGAAATCAAATAAAGTTACATATTGTTTAATTCTCTAGTTTTTTTCAAAGCAATAGCGGAAGCTAGCCTCCATGACCTTCTTGGATTCGGTTCAATAGCGTTCAATGATATAACGTTTAGACAAAGATCAACTACATTGGGTGAATTGAACTCTACTCTGTCAGAGTTTAATAAATTATCATAGATATAGTTCCGCCCAAATGCACCTGTATCCCGTTCAAAGCAATATTCTTCAATAAGATTATCTTTATTTCAAGAGTTTCACGAAAATTTTGCTTTAAACCCCGATCCCTAGAATCGTCATGGATAGGCAGTGTTGTCACCGAAATTATCTATGATAATGATTTGTGGTAGTTGTATGCTTGGTAGATTATTCGATTTTTTTTTTTTTCATTTTTGTTTAATTGATTGCTTTACTTTTTTTTAAAAAATTATTTTTTGGAAATTTTTTTTTTTAATTTGTCTGCAAAAATAGGGAATTTGTATTTTTTTTTTTTTTTTTTTTTTGGTCAGAAGAAAGATCACCAACGCGTGTTTCTTTGTTTTTTTTTTTCAGGGGTTATCTTATAGACCCAGGGGTCCTAAAATATCAAAAGAGGGCTCATTTAGACGGAAAATAAAAGCTTTTTTAAGTGAACAAAGAAATTGGAGAGCAACTAGGCCCCCTCCCACCTCTTTTTTTCTCAAAATTGTCCGATCAAACCCCAGGCCCCGTAATGCCAAACAGAGCATCAATCCACACTGCTACAACAAGTTTATGTTGTAAATACACCGCTTTAAATCAAATGCTAATCATCCTCCCTAGAATACTAACACTTTATAAAAGAATATGGTATCAAATTGAAAGGTATTAAAGTATTTGTTTCATAGTTTTAAATTATATTTGATGAAAAAAGCAATATAGATTTCTATTATTTAATTCCAACATCTTTATTTTTACCCTTAGGCCATTCCTTAGTTTCATAGCCCAACTGATGCAACAACAAATAACTGCTTTTATAGTCAATCATGCTGAACATACGATACATGGCAAATGATGGGAATATTCTAAGGAATATTAAAAATACGTAGTTTGAGATTAAGTATTTATCATACCTTTGAAATAGGAAGGTCATGTAAAATCATATAAAATAAGATTGAAAACTATTAAAGCGTTTCTTTCATAGTTTGAATTATATAGTTTGAATGTTTTATCTTTTGAAAATTGAAATCCAAAATTAGTATTTTTACCTTTCTCACCCTTTTACAACGAAACTGACTCAATCACAAATAACTACTTTTGCTGGGCATATATCCCCTGGGAAAAAATTACTTAAGGAAAATATGTTATAAACAAACACTTTAACTGCTAAAAACTGCTAATGTAAATGCTGTTATCAACAAACTCTTTCACATTTTTTCAGGAAGGCTCCGAACACACAGTTCGAAACTGACACAAATCCTACGATTTTACACCATCGGCTGTTTCTTAGCTAGAGCATTTTCAAGAATGTACTACAGAGAATCAGACATTGGAGTCATTCAAATCTGACATCATACCCTAGAGAAGCCCTTTTGAAATTTTTATCAAAACATACGTGTGTTACGTTATTTGGCATGTGAAGGCGTGATTTTTGTAAAAATTGCCTTTTATTTTAATATTATCCTTTTTTACTTACAAATGACACTAGATAAAGCAATTTACTATCAAATGAAATCTTAACCGTCTCTTTGTATTCTTTTGGTACCCCACGAGGATTGACACAAATAAAAGAAAAGAACAGTAAAGAAAAGAAGATATGTTACTACTTCCCGTGCGGAAAAGTGATTTCCTTCTTTCAAATCATAGAGGACAAAAATTCTCTTTATTGAGTAATCGGATAGGTGGATGTCAATCGTGCAATTTTATTTTGGGTCCAATTCTATCTTTTTTTTTGGGGGGGGGGGGGGTCGGGTATTTCTTTTCAATTCACAAAAATATTTTTTCAAAGCAAACTTTTATAATTAAGGCTAATTGCAATCAAAGTTATCATTCCAGAATCAGGTTCAAATGGCAATTTTTCTTCACTTGACATTTTTTTGTCAAACCATGCTTTTTATTTTTATTTTTTTTTTACTGTAGGAGTTCGTTGTTAGGGTAGTTCAATCTTTACTAAGTTGCAGTAAATGCCGAAACCATTAATAAAATCAGCTGTATTTTAACCGTGTGCGCTCGTTTTCTTATGAAAATTAAAACCCAACTATTTTAAATGATCAAATATTATTAATAAATCAGATTTTTTTTAAACGTGTGTGTTCTTTTTCTGAAAAGTAAAACCCAAGTTTCTTTTATGCTCAAATATTTTTAATGAAGTAAGATGTATTTTAGCAATGCACGTCCCTTTTTATTAAAACTAAAACCTAAGTTTCTTAAATGATCAAATATTATCAATAAAATCAGATGTATTTTAACCGTGTGCGCTCTTGTTTCCTTATGAAAACTAAAACCCAAGTTTCATAAATGATCAAATATTATTAATAAATCAGATGTATTTGAAACTTATGTGTTTTTATTTCTGAAAATTAAAACCCAAATTTCTTAAATGCTCAAATATTTTTAATAAAATAAGATGCGTTGTAACCGTGTGTGTTCTTCTTTTAATAAAACTAAACTCCCAAGTTTATCAAATAAACAAATATATAAAATAAAATTAGATGTATTTTAACCGTGTATATTCTTATCTCTGAATTTAAAACCATAGTTTCTTAAACGCTCAAATATCTTTAATAAAATAAGATGTATTTTAATCGTGACCCTTCTTTTTATGAAAACTAAAAATCTAATTTTCTTGACTGATCACATAATATTAATAAAGTCAGAAGTATGTTAACTATGTGGGTGTTTTTATCTCCGAAAATTAAACTCCAAGTTTCTCAAATGATAAAGTAATATTAATGAAAATCAAAGGTATTTTATCTGTGTGTATTCTTATTTCTGAGAATTAAAAAACATAGTTCTTAAATGATCAAGTAATATTTATAAAACAAATATGTTAATTTAACCGTGTTCATTCCTTTCTATGATACCTTAAACCCAAGTTTCTTAAACGATCAAATATTCTTATTAAAATCAGATGTATTTCAACAGTATTCGTTGCTTTCTATGAAAACTAAAACCCAATTTTTGTAAATGCTCAAATATTTTTAATAAAATAAGATGTATTTTAACTGTGTGCATTCAGTTCCATTAAAACTAAAAACCAACTTTCTCAAGTGACTAAACATAAATAATAACATCAGATGCATTTTAACCGTTTCTGTTTTTTTCTGAAAACTAAAAGCCAAGTTTCTTAAATACTCAAATATTTTTAATAGACCAAAATGTATTTTATCCGTTTGCGCTTTTAATGAAAACTAGAACCCTAGTTTCTTAAACGGTTAAATATTATTAATAAAATTTGATCTATTTTAAGCTTGTGCGTTCTTATTTCTGAAAACTAAAACCCTAATTTCTTAAATGAACAACAGATGTTTTTTAACAATAATATTTGATGTATGATGATATATTTATATATAGATATATTTAAAAATATATTTATATATTTTATATATAGAACGCATCAGATGTTTATTTTAAATGTGTTGTTCTTATTTCTGAAAACTAAAACCCAAGCTTCTTAAATGTTAAAATATTTTTAATAAAGAATTATGTATTCTGTTTGTTCTTTTTTTCTGAAAACTAAAACCCAATTTTCTTAAATGATCAAATATTAAATAAACTGTGTTGTAACCGAATGCGTTCTTCTTTTAATAAAACCAAACCCCATAGTTTCTCATATGATCAAATTTATATAATAAAATCGAATGTATTTTAACTGTATGTGTTCTTATTTTTGAATCTAAAACCCAAATTTCTTAAATGCTCAAATATCTTTAATAAAATAAGATGTATTTTAAGCGTGTGCTTTCTTTTATTAAAACTAAAAATCCAAGTTTCTTAAGGGATCATATAATGTTAATAAAAGCAGATTTACGATAACTATGTGTATTTAAGCTTGAAAGATCAAAAATATTCTCCTGCAAGTGTGTCGATGAGCCTAACTGCTGATTTTAAGAGTTTAATCTTGAAGAATTTTAATAACAAACATATTAATACATAGCTTAGACTTTTTTTTCTGTCCAATAATTTATATCTTTCCTTTTAATTCCTATAGGGAAATAAAATATTAGGGTTATATTCATGCATAGTCTCGATCTGCCAATTAGTGGCAGTGTCTGTCTTTTGCTATGAGAACGACGAAACAAAATGCATGATGCATAATGCTAAGTATTTATAATACATATTAATATATAATTAATTTTTTTGCGGATTTTCTGCTGATTTTTCTCACATGTTCCGAACTTTGAACTTGGTGCCCTCTAGGTGCAAACAGTGTATACCAGTGTTGATTTGTTTTTGGAGCTCCCATGTTTTCCAAGCCTTCTAACATGTATATGTTTGTGTAACATTCCATTTAACCAAATTAAAGAATCAAATTTCATTTTTGTGTTCTGGGCACTTTCAGGGATCTTTTTCTGGGTCACAGCGATCAAATACATTGTTGCGGGAAAGAGGGTTATTGGTCTTCAACGCGGGCTAATCAAATTTGTATGCAGCGACTTTGTATATAAAAGATTTGCCACATTAAATTGTATTGGCCTGCTTGTTTTGAGGGATATTGTAACCTCGGGTATGTTTGTTTTTCGGTGTGAAAAATCAATCTAGAAATTTCACGACTAGAAGTTAAAATAACTGAGTCAAACTCAAAACGAGCAGAAATTAACATAAGTAGGGTTCAAAACACCCTATGCCTTTCCAAGGCCAGAACATAATTTTCACTTTCAAGTTTCTTTTTAAAGACTTTATAGTTTGGTTTGCTATTTGTATGCTGGACACAATTTTTCAGCAATTTTAACAAAATACACCCTTTTAAAACCCGGACACAAATAGTAATGTTTAATTTAGTTTCATACCTCTTCTAGTTGACCTGAAATAGAAAACTTGATACCATTCGCAAAAAAAAATCCGTCAACGCTCTTTGACAGCTTGGATACACCTGCACTATTTTGATTTGGTTAAATTTTAAGAGTAGACGTAGTAATAGAAGTAGCCCGAAAGATTGAACATAATACCTTCAGTCGTTCTTGGGATACTGCTGAAATGCCTTATTGGGAATTAGCATTAACACCGTGCATTTTGATTTAATCTTAAGGCAAAATTTAGTTTTTAAACATAATAGGCACATTGCCTAACTGTGTGGGGTTGACATACGCAAAAGCCCGACAGATACAGTTACAAGACCGTTCGGCTTTGCTGAACAAAATATATATTTTAAATTCTGATTGGAAGCGTTTCGAACATTAGGAGCTGAAGAGGAGGGCTAATTGCCCTCCAATCACTTTTGACTCCTAAAAAGGGTACTAGAACTTTGGTGTTCAAACCACATTAGCTCCTATAAAATATCAATGATATTACTTGCTATGATAGAGCAGCGTTTCCTATGATATTGCTTATTTGCCCTTTCAATGCTAGCATAAGTATAATTTTTTCATTTAATTGAAGCTCCCCCTAAACATTCAAATTAATGCCCTTAAATGTCAGTATTCACAATAACCGTAGAGGTAGTATCAAAAGTATACACATAATGTCTTCTGGCTAGTTCAAAATCTGTCACAACTTACCCTGAAAGGTCTAACTTACTAATGTAAGCAGTTATTGTGATTTAATTGAAGCTCCCCCTAAACGTTCAAATTAATGCCCTTAAATGTCAGTATTTAAAGTAACCGTAGAGGTAGTATCAAAAGTATGCACATAATGTCTTCTGGCTAATTAAAAATCTGTCACAATTTACTCTGAAAGGTCTAATTTCCTAATGTAAGCAGTTATTGTGATATTACTTTTTCACCCTATTGACAATCTACATGACCATAGTTCGTTTTGATTTAATTCAGCATCCGACTAAATATTCCTTGAAAGCTTTACCTAAATACCCTTAGTTTGAGTAGTAGCAATAGTTGTAGTATCATTGGTAGTATTAGTAGCAGTATGCAAATAGCACCTTTTTTCAGCATCACCTTCAATAAGCGATGAAGTTTTTTAACTTAACGCCATCAAAGAGTCCTGAAGTCTGAAGCTAACGTCACATCCTGTATTAAATCAAAGTGTTTTTCTAATGTATTATGTATTAATGTATAATGTATTAATGTATTCTAATGTATCTAATGTATTTTTCTAATGTATAATGTATTATGTATTCAAATTGTGATTTAAAAAGGTGCGAGGATATTTTAAAAAGTAAATTTTAAAAAGTAAATTAGAAAAAAAACTTTGATTTAATACAGGATGTGACGTTAGCCAGTTTGGATATTGATGTCATTATGAGACTAATTATTCTGGTAAATGAATTTTCTTTTTAGTTTGGTTTTCGAGGGGAGTTTTATAGACAAATTTTTGGGTTACCTATGGGGGCTTCTCTTTCTCCTTTATTGGCAAATCTATTCATAGATGCCATTGAAACCTCCGCTATAAACAGTTTTAGAATCCCCCCTTGCTTCTGGGGTAGGTTCATGGATGATGTGGTGTGCGTTTGGAAACATGGATTGGACTCCTTAGACCTATTTTGTAAGCATTTAAATAGTTTTGACAATAATATTAAATTTACAGTTGAATTTGAGGATAATAATAAATTACCTTTTCTGGATATTTTATTAATTAAAAGGGATCTCCATTTAATTTTTTGGATTTACAGAAAACCAACACACAATGACAGGTATTTAAATTTTTCTTCTTGCAACCCTATTTTGGTGAAAAGGGGGGTTGTAATTTCACTAGTGGATAGAGCCTTTAGAATTTGTTCCCAGGAATCTCTGGATTTGGAATTGTTATATTTGAGGGATATTTTGTTTTGTAATAGTTATCCAATTAAGTTCATTGACAAAATAATTGAAAATAGACGGGTTAAACATAATAGTGGGGTTATTGAGGTTTCTCAGTCTTTAGATTTAGTTGTATCAAAAAGCTTCATTTCATTACCATATGTACCTAGTTTGGGTGAGAAACTTTCACAGGTTTTACGTAAATTTGGTATTGATACATGTTTCCAATCGCTGAGGCCAATGGGTAGTTTTTTTAGTTCTGGTAAGGATTTAACTCGGGGAAATTTAGTAAGTGGGGTGTATAAAATTCCGTGTTCTTGTGGGAAGTTCTATATTGGTAGGACTCACCAACAATTTGTTGAAAGGTTTATTGAACACCAAAACTCAATAGAAAAAACCCTACAATAAAGCAAGCCTCCAGAAACTTTCGTTTCAGCTTTAGCAGAGCATATTTGGCTTCAACCAGATCATTTTGAAAAATTTGATGAAGCCTTGGCTATTTCTAATGATAAGGGGTACACCCAATGGGCCAGGGAAGCCATAGAAATTAAAAAACATATGTTTGCTAACCTTTCCATAAATAGAGACACGGGTAATTTAAATATTGACACAATTTATGATAACCTTCTAAAGAGTGAATCAACAGTCAATAAGGGAATAAAGATTTTAAATAATCACCAGGGGACTATTTTACCTGCTAGACCAAAACAATTTGCTTCAGTAATAGCTAACAAAAGGATTATTTCGCAACTGAATAATTAAATTAATTTACAGTTTTTTTATTTTTCCTCAGTGACACTGGTGTCCTCACTTAATTAAATATTTACTAGCATCTTTTCCCCACGTGGATTAGTTTGCGCGGTTTTTACTTTTTTTTTTTTTTTTTGTTTTTTTTTTTTTTTGGTTGGTGGTTTTATTGGTTTTTAGTTTTATCTTGTTTTTTTTTATCTTATTCTTCTTGTGTGTCTTTCGTGCTGAAGACGCCTTGTTTGTATACAGGCGAAATATCCGCGTTGTTTTGTTTCTGTTGTTTTCTTTTCTCTCCACTGGCCACAGTCTCGTTTGTTTGTTTTTTTTATAGATTTTTCTCTTTGTTGGTTTTTTGTCATGGCTGGCCAGTTCGGCTTAAGATATTTCACCTGCATCATTAGATGCGAATCCCGGAGAGTATTGAATTTCAGAGACAATTTCTGACAAGGTGTTTATACAAAGGGGAAATACATCCTTTCTTCGTGCGGGATATTAGATTTCACAAGCTAGTTTCGTAGTCTTTCATAGGTGTGTGTTGTCTGAAATTATGATTTGGGATGTTTGGTTTACAATTTTGGACTTTTCTGAGCTAGGTTTCTTAGCCTTTCGTAGGTGTGTGTTGCATGAAACTTATTATTTAGGATGTGAGGTTTGCTATTTTGAAATTTTCTGAGCTAGGTTTCTTAGTCTTTCGTAGGTAGGCGTTGTCTGAAACCTAAGATTGGGATGTTTGGTTTACTATTTCGGACTTTTCTGAGCTAGGTTTATTAGCCTTTCGTAGGTGTGTGTTGTATGAAACTTATGATCTCGGATGTTTAGTTTTCTATTTCGGGATTTTCTGAGCTAAATTTCTTAGTCTTTCGTAGGTGTGTGTTGTCTCATACCTATGATTTGCGGTGTTCGGTTTACTATTTTGGTCTTTTCTGAGCTAGGTTTCTTTGCCTTTCGTAGGTGTGTGTTGTATGAAACCCATGATTTGGGATGTTTGTTTTATTATTTTGGATATTTCTGAGCTAGGTTTCTTAGCCTTTCGTAGGTGTCTGTTGCATGAAACTTATGATTTAGGATGTGTAGTTTGCTATTTTGGGCTTTTTTCAGCTAGATTTCTTAGTCTTTCGTAGGTGTGTGTTGTGTGAAACCTAGAATTTTGGATGTTTGGTTTAATATTTTGGACTTTTCTGAGCTAGGTTTCTCAGCCTTTCATAGGTGTGTGTTATATGAAACTAATGATTTGGGGTGTGCAGTTTGCTATTTGGGGCTTTTCTGAAATAGGTTTCTTAGTCTTTCGTAGTTGTGTGTTGTCTAAACCTATGATATGGAATTTTTGATTTACTTTTTTGGACTTCTCTGAGTTATGTTTCTTAGGCTTTCGTAGGTGTGTGTTTAATTAAACTTATGATTTAGGATGTGTAGTGTGCTATTTTGGACTTGTCTGAGCTATGTTTCTTAGTCTTTCGTACGTATGTGTTGTCTGAAACTTATGATTCGGGATGTTTGGTTTACTATCTTGAACTTTTCTGAGCTAGGTTTCTTAGCCTTTCGTAGATGTGTGTTGTATTAAACTTATGATCTGGGATGTGTAGTTTGTTATTTTGGGCTTTTCTCAGCTAGATTTCTTAGTCTTTCGTAGGTGTGTTTTATCTGAAACATATGGTTCGGGATGTTTTGGTTTACTATTTTGGACTTTTCTGACCTAGGTTTCTTAGCCTTTCGTAGGTGTGTGTTGTCTGAAACCTATGATTCGGGATGTTTGGTTTACTACTTTGGACTTTTCTGAGCTAGGTTTCTTAACCTTTCGAAGGTGTGTGTTGCATGAAACTTATTATTTGGGATGTGTAGTTTGCTATTTCGGGCTTTTCTGAGCTAGGTTTCTTAGTCTTTCGTAGGTATTTGTTGTCTGCAACCTATGATTTGGGATGTTTGATTTACTATTTTGGACTTTTCTGAACTAGTTTTCTTAGCCTTTCATAGGTGTGAGTTGTCTGAAACCTCTGATTTGGGATATTTCTCTTACTATTTTGGACTTTCCTGAGCTAGATTTCTTAGCCTTTTGTAGATGTCTGTTGTATGAAAATTATTATTTGGGATGTGTAGTTTGCTAAATCGGGCTTTTTGAGCAAGGTTTCTTAGGAAATCTAAGCTGTGTCTTGTCTGAAATCTATGATTTGGGATGTTTTTTTTTACTATTTTGGACTTTTCTGAACTAGGTTCCTTAGCCTTTCGTAGGTGTATGTTGTATAAAACTTATGATTTGGGATGTCTAGTTTACTGTTTCTGACTTTTCTGGGCTAGGTTTCTTAGTCTTTCGTAGGTATGTGATGTCCAAAACCTATAATTTTGGGTATGTGGTTTACTATTTTGGAATTTTCTGAGCTAGGTTTCTTAGCTTTTCGTAGATGTGTGGTATGAAACTTAAGATTTGGGATTCCACATTGGAATTTTTCATTGAAATACAAGACTTGGAATGTTTTTTGTAGTGCTATGTCGTGTTTTACCTTATCACTCTTACGCTCTGTTGATGTTTCAAAGTTCATTTGAAAATTTTCTTGCTGAAATGTAAGACTTGGACTATTTTTGTGAAGTTGTGTCGATTTTTTTCGATGAAATTTAAGACTTGGAATATTTTTATCACGATTTACCTTATCACTGTTAAACTATTTTGATGTTTCAAAGTACATTTGGAATTTTTTCATTGAAGCGTAAGAGTTGGAAAATTTTATAGTGTTATTTCGTAATTAATCTTATCATTGTTACATTCTCATGATGTTTCAAAGTTCATTTTGGAATTTTTTTATGAAAGTGTAAGACTTGGAATATTTTTATTGTGTTATCTCGTGTTTTATCTTATTACTCTTACACTCTGTTGTTGTTTTAAAGTTCATTTGAAAATTTGAAAATTTTGTCGCTGAATTGTAAGACTTGGTATATTTTTGTGATGTTGTGTGGATTTTTTTTGCTTAATTGTAAGACTTAGGAATATTTATTTCGCGATTTACCTTATCGCTGTTACTTTCTCTTGATGTTTCAAACTTCGTTTTGGAAAGTTTTTCATTGAAGCTTAAGAGTTGGAATATTTTTATAGTATTTTTTTGTAATTTACCCTATCACTGTTACATTCTCTTCATGTTTCAAAGTTCATTTCAGAATTTTTTCATTGAATTGTAAGAGTTGGAATATTTTGTAGTGTTATGTAGTGATTTACCTTGTCACTGCTACACTCTGTTGAAGTTTCGAAGTTCATTTTGGAATTTTTTCATAAAAGTGCAAGGCTTGGAATATTGTGATAGTGTTATGTCATAATTTACCTTGTCACTGCTGCACACTGCTGAAGTATCAAAGTTCATTTTGGAATTTTTTCTTCATTGAAATATAAGACATGGAATATTTTTTTAGTGTTATGTTATGATTTACCCTGTCACTGCTACACTCTAATGATGTTTCAAAGGGCATTTTGGAATTATTTTCGTTGAAATGTATGACTTGGAATATTTTTGTACTGTTATGTCGTTATTTTCCTTTTGACTGTTACACTCTGCTGATGTTTCAAAATTCATCTACAGTTTTTCAGTGAAATGTAAGACTTGGAATATTTTTCTAGTGTTTTGTTATGATTTACCCTGTCACTGTTACACTTTCTTGATGTTTCAGAGTTCATTTTGGAATTTTTTCATTGGAGTGTAAGAGTTGGAATATTTTTGTAGTGTTATGTAGTGTGATTTAGCTTGTCACCGTTACGCTCTCTTGATGTTTCAAGGTTCATTATCGAATTTATTTTTCCCTGGATTGCAAGTTTTGGAATATATTTTGTACTAGTTCACCATGTCACTGCTACATTCTGTCGGTTTTTCAAAGTACAGTTTGGAATTTTTTCGTTGAAATGTAAGACTTGGAATTTTTTTTCATGTTATCTCATGATTTACCATGTCATTTCTACATTCTATAGATGTTTCAAAGTTCGTTTTGGTATTTTTATCTTGAAATGTAAGCCTTGAAATTTTTTGCACTGTTGTCTTATGATTTACTTTGTCAGCGTTACACTCTGTTGAGGTTTCAAAGTTAATTTCAGGGTTTTTTGTTTAAATGTAAGACTTGAAATATTTTCGTAGCGTTGTGTCTCTTCACAGTTACATTCTGTTGAGATTTCAATGTTCATTTTAGGATTTTTTTCGTTGAAATGTAAGACTTGGAATATTTTGTAGCGGTCTACCATGTCATTGCTACATTCTGTTGGTGTTTCAAAGTTCATTTGTGGATTCTTTCGTTGCAATATAAGACCTGGAATATTTTTGTAGTGGTTTACCATTTCACTGCTAGCTTCTGTAGATGTTTCAAAGTTAAGTTTGGTATTTTTTTTCATTGAAATTTAAGACTTGGAATATTTTTTTACTGGTTAACCATGTCACTATTACATTTCTGTTGTTGTTTCAAAGTACATTGGAATTTTTCGTTGAAATGTAAGACTTGGATTTTTTTTGTAGTGGTTTACCATGTCAGTGCTACATTCTGCTAATGTTTCAAAGTTCATTTTGGAGTTTTCTGTCTCGGAATGTAAAACTTGGAATATTCTTGCACTGCTGTCTCATGGTTTACCATATCTCTGCTACATTCCGTCGGTGTTTCATAGTTCATTTTGGGATTTTTTTTAATGAAATGTATAACTTGGAATATTATTGTAGTGTTTTGTCGTGGTTTGCTTTGTCACCGTTACATTCTTTAGATGTTTCAAAGTTCATTTTGGAATTTTTATCTCGAACAGTAAGACTTGAAATATTTTTGCACTCTTGTCTCATGGTTCACCATGTCACTGCTACATTCTGTTGATGGTTCGTATAAGTTAGCTTCATCTGACTTAGGTTAACATGACCGCTCATGTTAACTTAAGTTAGATGAACCTAACTTAAACGTAGAAAAACCTACTTCACTTTGGCTGAATATTTTAAACACTCTCAGGTTCCTTCCCCCACCTAATCTCCGTGTAAATTACAAAATATTCCAAGTCTTACATTTCAACGAAAACATCCCGAAATGTACTTTGAAACATCAACAGAATGTAGCAGTGACATGGTGAACCACGAGGCAAGAGTGCAAAAATATTTCAAATCTTACATTTTGAGATAAAAATTCCAAAATGAACTGTGAAACATCTACAGAATGTAACGGTGACAAAGTAAATCACGAGATAACACTACAAAAATATTCCAAGTCTTGCAGTTCAAGGAAAAATTCCAAACTGAAATTTGAAACGATGACAGAATGTAGCAGTGACATAGTAAACCACGACAAAACACAACAAAAAATTTCGAGTCTTACATTTCAACGACAACATCCCGAAATGAACTTTGAAACACCGAAGGAATGCAGCACTGATATCGTAAACCACGAGATATCAGTGCAAAAATAGTCCAAGTCTTATATTCCGAGATAAGAAATTCCAAAATGAACTTCGAAACAACAACAGAAATGTAATAGTGACATGGTAAACCAGTACAAAAATATTCCAAGTCTTACATTTCAACGACACAAAATTTAACTTTAAAGCATCTAAGAAATGTAGCAGTGACATGGTAAACCACTATAAAAATATTCCGGGTCTTACATTTCAACGAAGAAATCCTGAAATGAACTTTGAAACACCAACAGAATGTAGCACTGACATGGTGAACCGCTACAAAATATTCCAAGTCTTACATTTAAACGAAAAAAAATCCTAAAATGAATATTGAAACCTCAACAGAATAAAACTGTGACAAGACACAACGCTACGAAAATATTTCAATTCTTTCATTCAAACAGAAAATCCTTAATTGAACTTTGAAACCTCAAAAGAATCTAACGGTGACAAAGTAAATCTTGAAAAAACAGTAGAAAAAATTTCAAGTCTTACATTTCGAGATAAAATTAAAAAATGAACTTTGAAACATCTATAGAATGTAGCAGTGACATGGTAAATCATAAGATTACACGAAAAATATATTCTAAGTCTTACTTTTCAACGAAAAAATTCCAAACATAACTTTGAAACACCAACAGAATGTAGCAGTGACATGGTGAACTACTACAAAAATATTCCAGGTCTTGCACTTCAATGAAAAAAAATTCCATAGTGAAACTTGAACCATCAAGAGAGCGTAACGGTGACAAAGTAAATCACTACATAACACTACAAAAATATTCCAACTCTTCCACTCCAATGAAAAAATTCCAAAATGAACTTTGAATAATCAAGAGAGAGCAAAAGTGACAGGGTAAATCATAACAAAACATTATAAAAATATTCCAAGTCTTACATTTCACTGGAAAATTGTAAATGAACTTTCAAACATCAGCAGAATGTAACAGTCAAAAGGAAAATCGTGACGTAACACTAAAACAATTTTCCATGTCATACATTTCAACGAAAATAATTCAAAATGCACTTTGAAACACCATCACAGTATAAAAGTGACAGGGTAAATCACAACATTACACTACAAAAATATTCCATATCTTACATTTCAATGAAGAAAAAATTCCAAAATGAACTTTGAAACTTCAGCAGAGTGTAGGAGTGACAAGGTAAATCATGACATAACACTACAAAAATATTGCAAGTCTTTCACTTCAATGAAAAAATACCAAAAATGAACTTTGAAGCATCAAGAGAGTGTAACAATAATAAAGTAAATTAAGAAATAAAACTCAAAAAATGTTCCAAGTCTTACACTTCGATGAAAAAATTCCCAAATTAACTTTGAAACTTCAACAGAGTTTAGCAGTGACAAGGTAAATCATGACATAACACTACAAAAACATTCCAGGTCTTACAATTCCATTAAAAATAAATTCCATAATGAACCTTGAAACAACAAGAGTGAGTAACAATGATAAGGTAAATCACTACATAACACTACAAAAAATATTACAAGTCTTACACTTCAATGAAAAAATCCAAAATGAACTTTGAAACATCATGAGAATGTAACAGTGATAAGGTAAATTACGAAATAACACTATAAAAATATTCCAGCTCTTAAGCTTCAATGAAAAAATTCCAAAATGAACCTTGAAACATCAAGAGTGTGTAACAATGATTAGGGAAATTTTGACAAAAATATTCCAAGTCTTACATTTCAGTGAAAAAAAAATCCATACAACATCACAAAAATATTTCAAGTCTTACATTTCAGCGAGAAAATTTTAAAATGAACTTTGAAACATCAACAGAGTGTAAGAGTGATAAGATAAAACACGACATAACACTACAAAAGATATTCCAAGTCTTGCACTTCAATGAAAAATTCGAATGTGGAATCCCAAGTCATAAGCTTCATACAACACAAACCTACGAAAACCTAGGAAACCTAGCTCAGAAATGTCCAAAATGGTAAACCACGCATCCCAAATCATTGGTTTCAGACAGCATATACTTACGAAAGACTAAGAAACCTAGCTCAGAAAAGCCCGAAATAGCAAACTACACATCCCAAATCATAGGTTTCAGACAACAAACACCTACGAAAGAATAAGAAATCTAGCTCAGAAAAGCCCCAAATAGCTAAGTACATATCCCAAATCATTGGTTTCAGACAACACACACCAACGAAAGACTAAGAAACCTAGGTCAGAAAAGTCCAGAATAGTAAAAAACACCCCAAATCATAGGTTTCAGATAAAACATACCTACAAAAGGCTAGGAAACCTAGCTCAGGAAAGTCCAAAATAGCAATCTAAATATCCCAAATCATAAGTTTCATACAAAACATACCAACGAAAAGCTAAGAAATCTAACTCAGAAAATTCCAAAATGGTAAACCAAACATCCCAAATCGTAGGTTTCAGACAACACACACCTACAAAAGACTAAGAAACATAGCTCAGAAAAGTCAAAAATAGTAAGCCAAACATCCCAAATCATAAGTTTCATACAACACATACCTACGAAAGACTAAGAAATCTAGCTCAGAAAATTCCAAAATGGTAAACCACACATCCCAAATCATTGGTTTCAGACAACACACACCTACGAAAGACTAAGAAACATAGCTCAGAAAAGTCAAAAATAGTAAGCCAAACATCCCAAATTATAAGTTTAATGCAACACACACCTACGAAAGGTTAAGAAACCTAGCTCAGAAAAGTCCAAAATAATAAACCACACAAACCAAATCATAGGTTTCAGACAACACACACCTACGAAAGACTAAGAAATCTAGCTCAGAAAAGCCCGAAATAGCAAACTACACATCCCAAATCATAAGTTTCATACAACACATAACTACGAAAGACTAAGAAACCTAGCTCAGAAAAGTGCGAAATAGTAAACCAAACATCCCAAATCATTGGTTTCAGACAACACACACCTACGAAAGACTAAGAAACATAGCTCAGAAAAGTCAAAAATAGTAAGCCAAATAACTCAAATTATAAGTTTCATACAACACAAACATACGAAAGGTTAAGAAACATAGCTCAGAAAAGTCCAAAATAGTAAACCACACATCCCAAATCATAGGTTTCAGACAACACACACCTACGAAAGACTAAGAAACCTAGCTCAGAAAAGCCCGAAATAGCAAACTACACATTCCGTGTCATAAATTTCATACAACAAACACCTACAGAAGGCTAAGAAACCTAGCTCGGGAAAGTTCAAAATATTAAACCAAACATCCCAAATCAGAGGTTTCAGACTACACACACCTAAGAATGGCTAAGAAACATATGTCAAAAAACTCCAAAATAGTAAAAACACCCCAAATCATAGGTTTCAGTTAACAGACACCTACGAAAGACTCAGAAATCTAGCTCAGAAAAGCCCGAAATAGCCAACTACACATCCCAAATCATAAGTTTCATACAACTCACATTTACGAAAGGCTAAGAAACTTAGCTCAGAAGATCCCGAAATAGCAAACTAAATATCCCAAATCACAAGTTTTCTGCAACACAAACCTATGAAAGGCTAGGAAACCTAGCTCAGAAAAGTCCAAAATAGTAAACCAAATTTTCCAAATCATAGGTTTCAGACAACACACTCCTACAAAAGACTAAGAAACCTAGCTCTGAATAGCCCAAAATAGCATCCCAAATAAAATGTTTACGACCACTAGCAACTTAATAAGACTAAGAAGCCTGGCCCAGAAAATCCCGAAGTAGTAAGCAACAAATCCCAAATCACTAGTTTCAGACAACCCTCACCTACAAAATGGAAAGAAACATATCTCAGAAAAGTCCAAAATAGTAAACAAGACATCCCAAATCATAAGTTTCATGCAACCCACACCTATGAAAGGTTAAGAAACATAGCTCAGAAAAGTCCAAAATAGTAAACCGCACATCCCAAATCATAGGTTTCAGACAATACACACCTAAGAAAGACTAAGAAACCTAGCTCAGAAAAGCCCGAAATAGCAAACTACACATCCCAAATCATAGGTTTCATACAACACACACCTACCGAAGGCTAAGAAACCTAGCTCGGGAAAGTCCAAAATAGTAAACGCAACGTTCCAATCATAGATTTCAGACAACACACCTACGAAAGACTAAGAAACATAGCTCAGAAAAGCCCGAAATAGAAAACTACACATTCCGTGTCATAAGTTTCATACAACACACACCTACCGAAGGCTAAGAAACCTAGCTCAGGAAAGTCCAAAATAGTAAACAAAACATCCCAATCATAGGTTTCAGACATTATATACCTATGAAAGACTAAGAAACCTTGCTCAGAAAAGTCCAAAATAGCAAACTACACATCCCAAATCATAAGTTTCATACAACACACACCTACGAAAGGCTAAGAAACCTAGCTCAGAAAAGTCCAAAATAGTAAACCAAACATCCCAAATAATAATTTCAGACAACACACCTATGAAAGACTACTAACCTAGCTCGTTAAATCTAATATCCCGAATGAAGAAAGTATATATTTCTTCTTTGTATAAACACCTCGTTAGAAATTGTCTCTGAAAATCAAGACTCTCTGGGGTTCGCGTTTAATGATGCAGATAAATTGAGAAATTAGGGAGCTTGCCATGGCTTCCATGACGTCGAAGGGGCTTGTGTTATTCACTGAAAGTATTTCTCTAATGCAGAACATTGGGTATGTTTTCTTAGTTCTTTCGGTTAGAGCACGTTCCATTGTAAGAGAATAACCTTTCGAGTCCTGGCGGGGTAAAAAAAAAACATGAAAGGTGTTTCGAGCGGAAAAATGAAACGCCGAAAAAAGAAAATGTCTTGCGGTTTCGGGGCGAAAGATGTCAGTATGGTATTATCTGACAGTGATGGATGCACCGTCCATGCGTATGATGCGCTGACCTTACATAAAGTGTGTACCGCCATTAAGTTAATGAAAAAATACTTTGGGGGTTTCGGGCGAAAACAAAAGTATGGGAACATGTGTTCCTTTTAATAGAACCGGTAATCACATTTCGTAGCTGTGACGGCATGAGGGGTTGGTAGCTCCAATTATCTGACCCTTTAAAGGCGAGGGTGTGTCAGGTGGTATAAAATGCGCTTCAAAAGGGGGTGTGTCACACGACGTCAGAGGGCTTGTCATTGAAAACAAAGGGGCATGTCATAGAAAACAAAGGAGTGTCTCACCTGACGAAACATGCGCTTGAAATCTTGCCTAGAAACAGGGGCGAGGGGTTAAGAGCTTCACATATACATCCCCTATAGGACTCACGAAAATACAATGGTATTTCCCGTATTATTAAAACTTGTTCATTAAACCGACCACACTCCAAGTAATTATCTCTGCAATTTTGCCAGGTGAGAACTTTGCATAAATGAAGTGACGTCAGAGGGCATGTTGCAGAAACCCTATGGGAAAAGGGAGGGCATGTTGTAGAAACCCAATGCTATTTTCCCTATGCTAATTTCCCTATCTGTGCGCTTGAAATCCAATGCTATTTTCCCTATGCTAATTTCCCTATCTCTGCGCTTGAAATCCATTGCTACTTTCCCTATCTGTGTGTTTGAAATCCAATGCGAATTTTCCTATTATAATTTCCCTGTGTTAATTTCCGTATGGGTGTTGTGATGTCAGAGGGCTCTCACGGGAAAAGGGATATGGGTGTTGTAGAAACTCAATGCTAATTCCTTATGGGTGTTTTAGAATCCATGGAGGGGGTACTATTCATAGTATGTTTTTATTTTGTTCAAATTTCCCCTCAACGTTTCCTCAGATATTGTTTTCAATATACTCAGCCTTAGTAGTACTCGCTACAGAAGTATTATTTTTAGTGATAGTAGCCGTAGTAGTAAGAGTACTTTCGGTGGCAGTTGAAGCAGGAATAGTTGTAGGAGTAATAGCTTGCAAATATTGCCTTTTTGGTCAATTGATCATCTCCCTTGTCATTTCCTGAAAATTCCAAACTAAAATACTCAGTTATTCCTGAGGGACACCCTTTTGACAACCCATTATGACAACCCTTTGACACCCTTTAAGTGTACCATAACTTCCAATTTCAAATCAAGTGAGCCCGATCTGCATTTTATACGACCCCCCATTCCATAAAATCCTTATATACCCCCAGGGTGTGACTTACAAATTTAAGGGGAGTTGTGTCAACCCTAGAGGCATTGTTATATGTTCTTTGGACTATTTTGAGCAAAATCGCTATCTCCCAATTTTAGTCAGATTCGTTTGGGAAAGGATATTAGTTAGGGGGGGGGTGGTTCGCTGCCCTCCATCACTTTTAACTCTTAAAAAGGAACTAGAACTTCCCATTTTCAACCAAATGAGTCTCCTCTAAAGTTAATACAACCATCCCTTCAATAAAAACCTTAAGTTCCTTCGGGACATAACTTAAAATCCTTGCCCCACGGCTGTGGGTGTGTTTCAACCCCAAAAGCCTTGTTATATGGTATTTGGACTATTTTGAATAAAATGGCTATCTCAAAATGTCTATTAGATATATTTCAGGACAATACTATGTGTGTGTGGGGGGGGGGGTAGCTGCCCTCCGATCACTTTGACTCTTAAAAATGGTACTAGAGCTTTTGATTATCAATCCAATGATCCCCCTCCGAAGTTTATATGACCAAGCTTTCTTATATAATCCCGGGGCATAACTTCCAGCCCTTGCTCTGAAGGCGGGGGGGGGGATTTCTCATCCTGGAAGACATAATTTCCGGAACTTTCAATTACGTTAAACAAAATGGCCAACTCAAAATTTTTATTAGACGTGTTTTGATGGGCGTGCGGGGGGGGGGCGTTTGCCCTCCAATTTGTTTCGACTGATAACGAAGGCACTAGTCCTCTCAATTTTCAATCGAATGAGCCCCTTTTGAAGTTTCTATGACAACACTTTCAATAAAAACCTTATATGCCCCAGGGGCATAAGTTACAACCCTTGTCTTGAGGGCTGTGAGGGAATATCATATTCAAAGACAGAATTTCCAGAATTTTCAACTATGTTGAGCAAAATGGCTAAATCAAAATTTTGATCGGAAGTGTTTGGAGAAATGAAGGGCATGGGGGGTGGGGGACACTCGCACTCTTATTGCTTTCAACTAATAATAGGGGCACTAGCCCTCTCGATTTCCAGTCAATTGAGCCCTTTTTGAATTTTCTAGGACAACGCTTTCTATAAGAAACCTTATATGCCCCCAGGGCATAACTTACAACCCTTGCCCTGAGGGCTGGTGGGGCATTTGTCATCCTCAAAGACATAATTTCCGGACCTTTCAACTATGTTGAACGAAATAGCTATCTCGAAATTTTGATCGGATGTGTTTGGGAAAGTGATGGGCTTAAAGGGGTGTTAGTTGCCCTCCAATCACTTTTGTCTACTAAAAAGGGAACAAGCCCATCCGATTTCCAATCAAATGAGCTCTTTTTGAAGTTTCTGCGACCACTCCTTCGATACGAAGTGCCCTGGTCTAAAAGAAAAAAAATAATACATTGTCCCAACATCGTTCTTTACTTAGGCAGCGCTATTATACTGCCTATGATTACCAAAATGTGGTGTATGTATTATTTCTGGAACAGTTTAAGGGATCTATTTAAAATTTTCAGAGAGCGTCAGGGTGCCAAGTGGACTTCAAATTTTGACTTGATGGAGGAGAAGAGGAAAATTGATGAAAATTTACATCCAGAATATCCAAATTCACTATCTGCAGTAAATTAGGAATGACAGATGGGGATCAAGCTTATACTTTCTGAATATTGATAGGAGAAAAGAGAACTTCCTATTTTGTATTTATATGGAGGAGATATGGAAGACTGAACTGTATTGTTTCTGATCTCTATTATATTTTGTCTTTCCTGTCAGAATGAAAAATAAATTCTCACGTCTTTTGGTCTGGTGGATCTCTATGCAGAAAGTATATTTACAACTGTTTTAGACTACATTGATTTGTAATCCACGAACATGGGCCCAATTCTTTTTGTCTATCTTACGTTTCTGACTAATAGGGCATGTACATATTAATGGCAATAGCAAATATTTCAAAGGTTGCCTGTATACATGACACCTGAAACTTGGCTGGCAGATTTTGTTTTCTATGATTAATTTAGACTTAAATGACATGTAGACAGAGTCAGAGGGTTGTCAGTCAAGATAAAAGCTAAGGAAAGAAATTATTATATTGATTTGAAACACCCCAAATAGACCCCGTTTATTCCTCTCTGATTGATTAGAAAGTTACCAAGCATGTATGCTGGGCAAACAATCCTAAGAGAAATACAATAGTAAAAAAAAAACAGGAATCTAATGATTCCTGAGTCCCCAAAATGAGCCAAACTTAGTTCTTCTCTAATCGGTGAGTAGAAGGGGGGGTACCAGCCCCACCCCTCACCCCTGCTGCCACTTATAACTTTTTTGCACCCCAAATATGGGCATAGAGTCCCTAGGGAGAACACGTGGTTTATGGTTTTCTAAATAATTTCTTAGACCACACTGCTTTTCCATTAAAAACAAAAAAAATTTTTTTAACACGAAAAACGGGTTTTAATTTTCTAACAAGCAGTGAACTACAAAAAAATTAATTATGCACAAAAGCACCGAATATTTCGGCCCCACATCTGGTAGCATTTATCAAAGGAAAAAAAAAATAAATAAATAAATAAAGCAAAAAAAAAACAACTTAAATTACATTACAATAAAACATACTAAACAAATAAAGAGAACAAAAAGCAAAAACGAAAGAAAAATATAAATAAATAATAACAAAAATCACATATTAATTAAACACGTCCATGCACTGAATGTCTTTCAACTGGCCTCCTCTCAGTATATAAATGGAAATATATTAAATAAACACTTCCATGTACTGAATGTCTATATTGATTCTACTCGCCTCCTCCCAGTATATAAATTGAAATCTATCAAAAATGAAGAATATATTTATACTTAGACCAAAACAATAAAAGGTATGGTTTTTTCACTGAGAATGAAAAAACAGGAATTTTCTCACTTGGAAAAACAGGAATTTTCTCACATTTATGTCTGTTTTCATGGGCGGTTATGTGTGTTGATCGATTTATTTGATGTTTTTATGGTTTTTGTCAGTGATAATGGAAAAACAGAAACTTTCTCACTTGGAAAAACAGAAACTTTCTCAGTGAGAAAACCATAAACCACGTGGTCCTGTCACGAGTAGAAACGATTCTCCAGGAATAGATCCAAGTCATTAATGTCTTTGCCTCGGAAACAACTCTTTCGGTCGAACTCCAAAGGATATTAATAACCAAACGCCATGGAAACAATTCTCCAAGAAACATCTTATCGATGAATTGTTTTAGCACGGGAATCAGGTTTCTTATTAATTTGAAATGCATTAGCGCAGAGATGCCAAAAACAAAAGGAACACGCTGAATTACGTTTAGGGATTATTTGGGCGAAACTGTTTTAGACAGGTTTTGGAATTATTTCGGCGAAACACTTAGAGACATTTTAAAAGATGATTTTTGAAGAGATTTTGGAAGAGGATTTGAGGGTGAAACTCTGTGGTCATTATTATACACAAGTTTCATTTGAACAGTGTTGTGAGGTCCTCTACCCCAACCCCAAAGGGTTCCGATTCTCCTACCCCAACCCCGAAGGAAGCCCCCGGTCCTCAAAGGCCCCCCGGGCTCCCAAAGGACCACCCGGCCCTCAAGGTTCCCCCAGACCCCCCCCCGGGCCCAAAAGGGCCCCTCCGTCCTTTGACCCCCCAAAGGGCCCCTTCCCTCCATCTCCTCCCTCCTCCTTCCCTCCTCCTCCCCTCCTCACCTCATCCTCCCCTCCTCCTCCCCTCCTCCCTCCCCTCCTCATCCTCCTCCTCCTCCTCCTCCCTCCTCCTCCTCCTCCCACCTCCTCCTCCCCTCCCCTCCTCCCTCCCCTTCCCTCCCCCATTTTTTATACTTTTTTTGTGCATTGAGACACAGAACGACCCCCTCCCCCGGCCCCTCCCCCTCCAAAGGTCTGATTTTTCAAAGTTCATTTTGAATTTCCTTCGTCGAAATGCAAGAGCTGGAATATTTCAGTAGTGTTTGGTTGTGGTTTACCTTGTCACAGTTACATTTTCTTGATTTTTCAAAGTTCAGTTTGAATTTCTTCCGTTGAAATGCAAGAGTTGGATTATTTTAGTAGTGTTTGGTTTACCTTGTCATAGTTACATTTTCTTGATTTTTCAAAGTTCATTTTGAATTTCTTTCATTGAAATGCAAGAGTTGGAATATTTCAGTAGTGTTTGGTTTACCTTGTCACAGTTACATTTTCTTGATTTTTCAAAGTTCATTTTGAATTTCTTTCATTGAAATGCAAGAGTTGGAATATTTCTGTAGTGTTTGGTTTACCTTGTCACAGTTAAATTCTCTAGATATTTCAAATTTCATTTTGAATTTCATTTGTTGAAAGTTAAGAGTTGGAATATTTCATTAGTATGTTGTTGTAGCTTACCTTGTCACAGTTACATTTTCATGATTTTTCAAAGTTCATTTTGAATTTCTTTCATTGAAAAGCAAGAGTTGGAGTATTTCAGTAGTGTTTGGTTGTAGTTTACCGTGTCACAGTTACATTTTCTTGATTTTTCAAAGTTCATTTTGAATTTCTTTCGTTGAAATGCAAGAGTTTGAATATTTCAGTAGTGTTTGGTTGTGGTTTACCTTGTAACAGTTACATTTTCTTTATTTTTCAAAGTTCATTTTGAATTTCCTTCGTTGAAATGCAAGAGTTGGAATATTTCAGTAGTGTTTGGTTGTGGTTTACCTTGTCACAGTTACATTTTCCTGATTTTTCAAAGTTCATTTCGAATTTCTTTCGTTGAAATGCACGAGTTGGAATATTTCAGTAGTGTTTGGTTGTGGTTTACCTTGTCACAGTTACATTTTCATGATTTTTCAAAGTTCATTTTGAATTTATTACCTTGAAATGCAAGAGTTGGAACATTTCAGTAGTGTTTCGATCTGGTTGACCTTGTCACAGTTACATTTTCTTGATTTTTCAAATTTCATTTTTAATTTCTTTTGTTGAAAAGCAAGATTTTGAATATTTCACTAGTGTGATATTGTAGTTATATCCTCCTAATTTTTTCAAAGTTTATTGTCAATTTTCTAAATTGAAATGAAAGATTTGGACTATTTCAGTAGTGTTATATAGTAGTTTACACTGTCATATGTACATCCCCCTGATTTTTAAATGTTCAATTTGATTTTACTTCGTTGCAATGCAAGAGTTGGAATATTTCAGTAGTGTTTGGTTGTGGTTTATCTTGTCACAGTTATATTTTCTTGATTTTTCAATGTTCTATTCGATTTTCTTTAGTTGAAATTCATTAGTTGTAATATGTAAGTAGGTGATGGTTTCTTATTAAAGTTGATCATTTAATGGAAATAGTGTAATCATATAAATTGATTACTATATGTATTATTGATGCTATATAATTTAATTATAAGGATTTGGTGGGTGTTGTTTAAATTTTATCAGTTATATATTCGATATTTTTCAAATTTCATTTTGAATTTCTTTCATTGAAATGCAAGAGTTGGAATATTTCACTAGTGTTTGGTTGCGGTTCACCATGTCACAGTTACATTCTCTTTATTTTTCAAAGTTCATTTTGAATTTCTTTCGTTGAAATGCAAGAGTTGGAATATTTCATTCGTGTTTGGTTGTGGTTTACCATTTATCAGTTAAAATAACTTTTTTTTTAAAACTTCATTATTAAGATATTTAGTAGAAATGGAATAGTTGGAATATTTCAGTAGTGTTTTGTTGTGGTTTAACTTGTCACACTTACATTTTCATGATTCTTCAAAGTTCATTTTGAATTTATTTCGTTTAAATGAAAGAGTTTGAATATTTTATTTGTGTGTGTTCGTGGTTTACCTTGTAAAAGATACATTTTATTTATTTTTCAAAGTTAATTTTGAATTTATTTAATTGAAATGCAAGAGTTGGAATATTTTAGTAGTGTTTGTTGTGGTTTACCTTGTCACAGTTACATTTTCTTGATTTTTCAAAGTTTATTTTGAATTTCTTTCATTGAAATGCAAGAGTTGGAATATTTCAATAGTGTTTGGTTTGGTTTACCTTGTCACAGTTACATTCTCTTGATTTTTCAAAGTTCATTTTGAATTTCCTTTGTTGAAAGGCAAGAGTTGGAATATTTCAGTAGTGTGTTGTTGTAGCTTACCTTGTCACAGTTACATTTTCTTGATTTTTCAAAGTTCATTTTGAATTTCTTTCGTTGAAATGCAAGAGTTGGAATATTTCAGTAGTGTTTGGTTGTGGTTTACCTTGTCACACTTTCAGTCTACTAATCTCTTAAAGCTCATTTGAATTTCTTTCGCTGCCATGCAAGAGTTGAAATATTCCAGTAGTGTTTGTTAATGGTTTACCATGTCACAGTTACTATTTGTTGATTTTTTAAGGTTTATTTTGAATTTCATTTGTTTTCTTGCAAGGGTTGGAATATTTCTGTTGTGTTTGTTTGTGGTGTACCGTGTCACAGTTACATTTTCTTGATTTTTAAAGGGTCATTTTGAATTTCTTTCGTTGAAATGCAAGAGTTGGAATATTTCAGTAGTGTTTGGTTGTAGTTTACCGTGTCACAGTTACATTGTCTTGATTTTTCAATTTTTAGTGCTAATTTTTTACAGTAAACTACAAGACTTTGAATCTTTCAATAGTGATTTGGTATTGTTTACCTTGTCATAGTTATATCTTCCCTAATTTTAAAAGTTTAGTCTTAATTTTTATAATATAACTGCTCTAGCTTGAATATATCACTTGTGTTTGTTATGGTTTACATTATCACAGTGTCATTTTCTTATATTTCCTATATACATTTTAAAGGTCCGTTGTCGATATAACCTAACAGAATTGAATCACGTTTGTTTTAATGTAGTAACAGCCACTTGATTTTTAAAAGTTTAGTTTGAATATCTTTCGTTGAAATGCAAGTTTTGGTAAATTACTGTAGTTTTTGGTTGGTTTTTACATTGTCTCTGTTTATTTTTCTTGTTTTTTCAATGTTCTTTTTTTATTGCTTTCGTGTTATTTCTATTGTTTTTATATTGATGTAGCGTTCGATTGTTGTTTTAATTGTCAAAGTCACTCCTACTTGATTTTTCAAAGTTCATTTGAAGTTCTTACGCGGATAATCTCGAGATTTAATCTTTAAGATTTGTTTGTTTGTTTTTTAAATAGTATAAGATACATTTTAATTTTTATTCTATTTTAAATTTGAATTTCTTTCGTTGAAATGCAAGAGTTGGAATATTTGAGTAGTGTTTGGTTGTTGTTCACCTTGTCACACTTACATTCTCTTGATTTTTCAAAGTTCATTTTGAACTTCGTTCACGGCTCAGCCAGAGTTGGAATATTTCATTTGGGATGGGTGGTTGAGCACCTATTCCAATTTAAATTTCAAGTAAAGTACAATGTTTATTCCGATCTTCATTCGTTGAAATTCAAAACTTGGAATATTTCAGTAGTTTTAGGTTACGGTTTACCGTGTCACAGTTACATTTTCTTGATTTTTCAAAGTTCATTTTGAATTTCTTTCATTGAAATGCAAGAGTTGGAATATTTCAGTAGTGTTTGTTTTTGGTTTACCCTGTCACAGTTACATTTTCTTGATTTTTCAATGTTCAATTTAAATTTAGTTTATTGAATAGCATGATATGGATTATTTCACTAGTGTCTGCATACAGTTCAACTTGACACCCGTAAATTTTGTTGATTATTCAAGGTTCATTTTGACCAAATAACATTGTAAAGAAAGAGTTGGAATAGTTCATTATAGAGTGGGTGTGGTTTACCTTGTCACAGTTACATTTTCTCGATTTTTCAAAGTTCATTTTGAATTTATATCGTTGAAATTTAAGATTTTGAATATTTCGCTAGGGTTTGGTTTCGGTTTAACATGTCACAGTTAAATTCTATCAATTTTTAAAAGTTAATTTTGAATTTATTTCATTGAAATGATAGAGTTGGAATATTTAAGTATTGTGTTGTAATGTTTTACCATGTCAAAGATACATTTTCCTTATTTTTCAAAGTTCATTTTGGATTTCCTTCTTTGACATGCAAGAGTTGTACTATTTCAGTATGGTTTTATTGAGTTCGTCATTGTCCCAATAAAATCTTCATGATTTTTCAAACTTTATTTTGAATTTACTTATTTGAAAAGCAAGAGTTGGAATATTTCAATAATGTTTGGTTGTGGTTAACCTTGTCACAGTTACATTTTATTCATTTTTCAAAGTTAATTTTTAATTTATTTCTTTGAAATGCAAGAGTTGGAATATTTCAGTAGTGTTTGGTTGTGGTTCACCTTGTCACAGTTACATTTTATTGATTTTTCAAAGTTCATTTTGAAATTTTATCGTTGAAATGCAAGAGTTGGAATACTACATATGTTTTTCGCTTTGGCTTAATTTGTCAAGGTTAAAAACTATGAACTTATCATTGTTCATTTTGAATTACTTTTGCTTTAATGCAATAGTTTTAATATTTAATTAGTGTTTGGTTGTGGTTTACACTGTAACAGATAAATTTTAGAGATATTTCATTTTTCATATAGAATTTCGTTCGTTGTAATGCAAGAGTTGGAATATTTCAGTAGTGTTTGGTTGTGGTTTACCTTGTCACAGTTACATTTTCTTGATTTTTCAAAGTTCATTTTGAATTTCTTTCATTGAAATGCAAGAGTTGGAATATTTCAGTAGTGTTTGGTTGTGGTTTAGCTTGTCACAGTTACATTTTCTTGATTTTTCAAAGTTCATTTTGAATTTCTTTCGTTGAAATGCAAGAGTTGGAATATTTCAGTAGTGTTTGGTTGTGGTTTACCTTGTCACAGTTACATTTTCTTGATTTTTCAAAGTTCATTTTGAATTTCTTTCGTTGAAATGCAAGAGTTGGAATATTTCAGTAGTGTTTGGTTGTGGTTTACCTTGTCACAGTTACATTTTCTTGATTTTTCAAAGTTCATTTTGAATTTCTTTCGTTGAAATGCAAGAGTTGGAATATTTCAGTAGTGTTTGGTTGTGGTTTACCTTGTCACAGTTACATTTTCTTGATTTTTCAAAGTTCATTTTGAATTTCTTTCGTTGAAATGCAAGAGTTGGAATATTTCAGTAGTGTTTGGTTGTGGTTTACCTTGTCACAGTTACATTTTCTTGATTTTTCAAAGTTCATTTTGAATTTCTTTCGTTGAAATGCAAGAGTTGGAATATTTCAGTAGTGTTTGGTTGTGGTTTACCTTGTCACAGTTACATTTTCTTGATTTTTCAAAGTTCATTTTGAATTTCTTTCGTTGAAATGCAAGAGTTGGAATATTTCAGTAGTGTTTGGTTGTGGTTTACCTTGTCACAGTTACATTTTCTTGATTTTTCAAAGTTCATTTTGAATTTCTTTCGTTGAAATGCAAGAGTTGGAATATTTCAGTAGTGTTTGGTTGTGGTTTACCTTGTCACAGTTACATTTTCTTGATTTTTCAAAGTTCATTTTGAATTTCTTTCGTTGAAATGCAAGAGTTGGAATATTTCAGTAGTGTTTGGTTGTGGTTTACCTTGTCACAGTTACATTTTCTTGATTTTTCAAAGTTCATTTTGAATTTCTTTCGTTGAAATGCAAGAGTTGGAATATTTCAGTAGTGTTTGGTTGTGGTTTACCTTGTCACAGTTACATTTTCTTGATTTTTCAAAGTTCATTTTGAATTTCTTTCGTTGAAATGCAAGAGTTGGAATATTTCAGTAGTGTTTGGTTGTGGTTTACCTTGTCACAGTTACATTTTCTTGATTTTTCAAAGTTCATTTTGAATTTCTTTCGTTGAAATGCAAGAGTTGGAATATTTCAGTAGTGTTTGGTTGTGGTTTACCTTGTCACAGTTACATTTTCTTGATTTTTCAAAGTTCATTTTGAATTTCTTTCGTTGAAATGCAAGAGTTGGAATATTTCAGTAGTGTTTGGTTGTGGTTTACCTTGTCACAGTTACATTTTCTTGATTTTTCAAAGTTCATTTTGAATTTCTTTCGTTGAAATGCAAGAGTTGGAATATTTCAGTAGTGTTTGGTTGTGGTTTACCTTGTCACAGTTACATTTTCTTGATTTTTCAAAGTTCATTTTGAATTTCTTTCGTTGAAATGCAAGAGTTGGAATATTTCATTAGTGTTTGGTTGTGGTTTACCTTGTCAAAGTTACATTTTCTTGATTTTTCAAAGTTCATTTTGAATTTTTTTATTTGAAAAGCAAGAGTTGGAATATTTCAGTAGTGTTTACTTGTGGTTTACCTTGTCACAGTTACATTTTCTTGATTTTTAAAATTTCATTTGAATTTCTTTCGCTGAAATTCAAAATATGGAATATTTCATTATTGTATGGTTATAGTTTACCTTGTCAAAGTTACATTCTGTTGTTTTTTCAAATTACATTTCGAATTTTCTTCTTTGAAATGCAATAGTTGGAATATTTGCGAAGTGTTTGCGTTCGGCTTGCATTTTCACACTTAAATTTTATTGATTTTTAAAAGTTCGTTTTGAATTTCGATCTTTGTGATTAACTAGTTGTAATCTTTCAGTATTTCTTGTTCGTGGTTTACCTTGTCACAGTTACATTTTCAAGATTTTTCAAAGTTTATTTGGAATTTCTTTCTTTAAAATGTAAGAGTTGGACTATTTCAGCAGTGTTTGGTTGTGGTTTACCTTGTCACAGTTACATTTTCATGATTTGTCCCAGATCAGTTTGAATTTCTTTCTTGGAAAAGCAAGAGTTTGAATATTTCTGTTGTGTTTTCTGAGTTTTTACCGTGTACATTGTGATTTCTCGTTTTAGTTATTATTTCATTGGATTTGAAATCATTTAAAAGCAAGAGATTTAATACTTCACCTGGGTCTGGTTATGGTTTTCCATTTCAATGGTAGATTTAATTGATGTTTAAAAGCTCATTTCTGTTTTCTTTCGATGTATAGCAAAAGATGTAATATTTAAGGAGTGTTTGGTTATTGTTTACCTTATCACAGTTACATTTGATTGATTTTTCAAATTCATTTTGAATTTCTAACCTTGAAATGCAAAGTTGAAATATTTCAGTAGTGTTTGGTTGTCGTTTACTTTGTCACAATTACATTTTCCTGATTTTTCAAACTTCATTTTGAATTTCTTTCGTTGAAGTGCAATAGTTGGAATATTTCAGTAGTGTTTGGTTTTGGTTTAACATGTCACAATTATATTTTAGTGATTTTTCAAAGTTAATTTTTAATGTCTTTCGTTGAAATGCAAGAGTTGGAATATTTCACTATGGGTTTGATGTGGTTTACCTTGTCACATTTACACACATGTATGCACTTATACACAAATGTCCTTATCATGAGTGCTCATGATAAGTTAACCTAACCTTTTCCGGTGAGTATGGTTAGGTTCGACTAGATTAATTTAGGGTAGATTAGGTTAGGCTAGGTTAGCCTACGTACACTTCACTTTGGTTAGCTTCGTTGCGGTGAGAGCCCAGCAAAAAGTTAGGTTACTGAGGTGTTTCGGTTCGGAGAGGGGAGTCTAGGGTATTTGCAGTTAGGTTAGGCGAGGTTCGCCTACTTACGGGCGCGTACTGAAGCTAACCGCGCCTCGCTTAACCGACCCGCACTTAATCGAACGTAACCTCACCTAATCCAAAACCGAACGTTTTGCCTGGCTCTCACCTAACATAAGCTAACCTATGTGATGCGTGTGTATGCTAACCTAACCTAATCTAACCTAACTTAATCTAGTCAAACCTAAGCATTCTCACCGGAAAGGGTCAGTAACTTACAGTGAGCACACATGATAAGGACATTTGTGTACAAGGGCAAACATATGTGTAAATGTGACAAGGTAAACCATAACCAAACAATAGTGAAATAATCCAACTCATGCATTTCAACGAAAGAAATTCAAAATGAACTTTGAAAAATCAAAAAAATGTAACTGTGACATGGTAAACCACAACCAAACACTACTGAAATATTCCAACTCTTGCACTTCAAGGAAAGAAATTCAAAATGAATTTTTAAAAATAAGAAATTTGTAATTGTGACAAGGTAAACGACGACCAAACACTACTGAAATATTTCAACTTTTGCATTTCAACGATAGAAATTCAAAAATGAATTTGAAAAATCAATCAAATTTAACTGTGATAATATAAACCATAACCAAACAATACTGAAATATTACAACTCTTGCATTTCAAATAAAGAAATTCTAAATGATCAATTAAAATAATATAAAAGGCAACTGTTAGAATTAATACCTAAAGAAAAAACTGCTTAAATGTACCTAATATTGATTTAACGCGGAAGAAACTCAATTGAACTTTTGAATAATAGTGAGAATGCACCTTTGACCAGTTCAGAACTAACCAAACACTCCTTAAAACTAAAAAATATTTAATGAAAGTGAAAGAAATTCAAATTGGGTTTTGACTATTCAATAAAATGTAACTGTGACAAGGTAAATCTCAGCCAAACACTACCGAAATATTCCAACTCTTGCATTTCAACGAAAGAAATTCAAAATGAACTTTGAAAAATCTTGAAACTGTAACTGTGACAAGTTAAACCATTACCAAGAACTACTTAAAGATTCCAACTATTGCATCTCAACGAAAGAAATTCAAAATGAACTTTTAAAAAACAAGAAAATGTAACTGTGACAAGGTAAGTCACTAAAAAACTATTCTGAAATAATACAGCTATTTAATATCAACGAAAGAAATTCGAAAGTTACATTGAAAAATCAACAGAATGTAACTGTGAGAAGGTAAGCCATAACCAGACTCTAATGAAATATTCAATCTTTTGTATTTCATCTAAATAAATTCAAAAGAACATTGAAAATTAATAAAAAGTAAATGTGACAAGTTAAACCATAAGCAAACGCTACTGAAATATTCCAACTCTTGCTTTTCAACGAAAGAAATTCAAAATGAACTTTGAAAAAATCAAAAAAATGTAACTGTGACAAGGTAAATCACGTCCAAACACTACTGAAATATTCCAACTCTTGCTTTTCAAAGAAAGAAATTCAAAATTAACTATGAAAAATCTAGAAAATGTAACTTTGACATTGTAAACCACAGCCAAAGACTACTGAAATAGTCCAACACGTGCATTTCAACGAAAGAAATTCAAAATGAACTTTGAAAAATCAAGAAAATGTAACAGTGACAAGTTAAATCACAACAGACCTCTACTGAAATATTCCAACTCTTGCTTTTCAGCGAATGAAATTCAAAATGAACATTGAAAAATCATGAAAATGTGCCTGTGACAAGGTAAACAACGACCAAACACTACTGAAATATTCCAACTCTTGCATTTCAACGAAAGAAATTCAAAATGAACTTTGAAAAATCAAGTAAATGTAACTGTGAAAAGGTAAACCACAACCAAACACTTCTAAAATATTCCAACTCTTGCATTTCAATGAAATAAATTCAAAATTAAAATTGAAAAATCATGAAAATGTAGCTGTGACAAGGAAAAATACAACCAAGCACTACTAAAATATTCCAACTCTTGCATTTCAACGAATGAAATTCGAAATAAACTTTGAAAAATCTAGAAAATGTAACTCTGACAAGGTAAACCACAACCAAACACTACTGAAATATTCCAACTCTTGCTTTTAAACGAAAGAAATTCAAAATGAACTTTGAAAAATAAAGAAAATAGAACTTTGAAAATGTAAAAACACAACCACACACTAGTGAAATATTCCAACTCTTGCATTTCAAAGAATGAAATTCAAAATTAACAATGAAAAATCACGAAAATGTAAATGTGACAAGTTATACCATATCCCTACACTACTGACATATTCCAACTCTTGCATTTCAACAAACGAAATTCAAAATGAACTTTGAAAAATCAAGAAAATTTAACTGTGACAATGTAAACCACAACCAAACACTACTGAAATATTCCAACTCTTGCATTTCAATGAATGAAATTCAGAATGAACTTTGAAAAATCAAGAAAATGTAACTGTGACAAGGTAAACCACACCCAAACACTTCTGAAATATACCAACTCTTGAATTTCAACGAAAGAAATTCAAAATGAACTTTGAAAAATCAAGAAAATGTAACTGTGACAAGGTAAACCTCAACCAAACTCTAGTGAAATAGTCCAACTCTTTCATTACAAGGACATAAATTCAAAATGAAATTTTAAATATCAAGAAAATTTAACTGTGAAAAGGTAAACCATGAGCAAAACACTCCTAAAATAGTCCAACTCTTGCTTTTCAACGAAAGACAACGAAAGAAATTCACAATGAGATTTGAATAATCAAGAAAATTTAACTGTGATAAGGTCAACCACAAACAAACACTACTGAAATATTCCAACTCTTGCATTTCAATGAAAGAAATTCAAAATGAACTTTGAAAAATAACTAAAAATGTAAATGAGCCACGGTCAACCACGACCAAACCCTACTGAAATATTCCAAATCATGCATTTCAACGAAAGAAATTCGAAATGAACTTTGAAAAATTAAGAAAATGTAAATGTGACAAGGTAAACCACAACCAAACACTACTTAAATATTCCAACTCTGGCAATTCAGAGAAATAAATTCGAAATGAACATATAAACATCAAGATACTGTAACTCTCACAAGCTCAACAACAAACAATCAATACTCAAATATTACGTCTCTTTAATTACAACTGGAGAAATTCGATATGAACTTTGAAAAATCAAGAAACTGTAACTGTGACAAGGTGAACCATAACCAAACACTACTGAAATATTCCAACTCTTGCATTTCAACGAAAGAAATTCAAAATAAACTTTGAAAAATCAAAAAAATGTAACTGTGACAAGGTAAACAACGACAAAACACAACTGAAATATTCCAAATATTTCATATCAATTAGAAAAATTCAAAATGAACTTTTAAAAATCAAGAAAAAGTAACTGTGACAAGGTAAACCAAAAGCAAACTCAAATGAAATATTCCACCTCCTGCATTTCAAAGAAATAAATTCAAAATGAAAATTGAACAATCATGATAATTTAACTGTGACAAGGTAAACCACTACTAAACACTACTGAAATAGTCCAACTCTTTCATTTCAAAGAAATAAATTCAAAATGAAATTTTAAAAATCAATAAATTTTAAGTGCGACACTTTAAACCAAAAGCAATCACTATTGATATATTACAACTCGGTTATGGCAATGAAAAAAGTTCAAAACGAAATTTGAAAAATTATGAAAATTTATCACTGATAAGGTAAACCATAACGAAACACTATTGAAATATTCCAACTTTTGAATTTCAACGAAAAAATTTCAAAATGAACTTTCAAAAATCATGAAAATGTAAATCTGACAAGGTGAGCCACAACCAAGCACTACTGAAATATTCCAACTCTTGCATTTAAACGAAATAAATTCAAAATGAACTTTGAAAAATCAAGAAATTGTAACTGTGACAAGGTAAACCACAACCAAACACTACTGAAATATTCCGACTCTAGCATTTCAACGAAAAAAATTCAAAGTTAGCTTTGAAAAATCAAGAGAATATAACTGTGACAAGGTAAACCACAGCCAAACACTACTGAAATATTCCAACTCTTGCATTTCAAAGAAAGAAATTTAAAATGAACTTTGAAAAATCAGGAAAATGTAACTTTGACATTGTAAACCACAACAATACACTACTGAAATATTCCAACTCTTGCATTTCAATGAAAGAAATTCAAAATTAACTTTGAAAATTCAAGAAAATGTAACTGTGACATGGTAAACCACAACCAAACACTACTGAAATATTCCAACTCTTGCATTTCAACGAAAGAAATTCAAAATGAACTTTGAAAAATCAGGAAAATGTAACTGTGACACGGTAAACCAGATCAAAACACAACTGAAATATTCCAACTCTTGCATTTCAACGGAAGAAATTCAAAATAAACTTTGAAAAATCAAGAGAATGTAACTGTGACAAGCTAAACCAAAAACAAACTCTACTGAAATATTCCAACTCTTGCATTTCAACGAAAGAAATTCCAAATGAAATTTGTAAAATCATGAAAATGTACATGTGACAAGGGAAACCACCACAAACCACAACTGACATATTCCAACTCTTGAATTTCAACTAAATAAATACAAAATGAACTTTTAAAAATTATGGGAATGTAAGTATGACAAGGTAAACTGCAACCAAGCACAAGTGAAATATTCCAACTCTTGCATTTCAATGAAAGAAGTTCAAAATGAACTTTGAAAAATTAAGAGACTGTAAATGTGACAAGGTAAACCGCGACAAAACACTACTGAAATATTCCAACTCTTGCATTTCAATGAAAGAAATTCAAAATGAACACTGAAAAATCAAGAAAATTTAACTTTGACAAGTTAAACCACAAACAAACAAACCTGAATGAGAAAAAAAATATATTCACTTCGAAAGATCTACATAATTAAAATTGAAATATAAATATAATTTAACTTTTAAAAGGCATAACACAACCAAACACTAATGAAAAAGCCAAATTCTAGCATGAAAACGTAGTACCTACAAATTGTAAATTGAAAAATCAAGAAGATAACAATGTAACAATATCAACTAAAAACACGAACTTATGAATAATTTAAGTTCTTTCATTTCAAAGAAAGATATTAGAAATAAACTTTGAAAAATCAAGAAGATGTAACTGTGACAGGATAAACTACAACAACACACTACTGAAATATTCCAACTCTTGCATTTCAATGAAAGAAATTCAAAATGAACTTTGAAAAATCAAGAAAATTTAACTGTGACAAGTTAAACAAAAACGAAACACTATTGAAATATTCCAACTCTTTCATTTAAAGGAAATAAATTCGAAATGAACTTTGAAAAATCAGGAAAATGTAACTGTGACAAGATAAACCACAACCAAACACTACTGAAATATTCCGACTCTTGCATTTCAAGGAAAGAAATTCTAAATGAACTTTGAAAAATAAAGAAAATGTAACTGTGACAAGGTAAACCACAACCATACACTACTGAAATATTCCAACTCTTGCATTTCAACGAAGGAAATTCAAAATGAACTTTGAAAAATCAAGAAATTTTATCTGTTAAAAGGTAAACAACAACCAAACCTTATTGAAATATTCCAACTCTTGCATTTCAACGAAAGAAATTCAAAATAAACTTTGAAAAATCAAGAAAATGTAACTGTGACCTGGTAAACCACAAACAAGCGCTACTGAAATATACCAACTCTTGCAATTCAAAGATAGTAATTCAAAATGAACTTTGAAAAATCAAGAAAATGTAACTGTGACAAGGTAAACTACAACAACACACTACTGAAATATTCCAACTCTTGCCTTTCAACAAATGAAATTCAAAATGAACTTTGAAAACACAAGAAAATATAACACTGAAAAGGTACGCCAAACACTACTAAAAAAGAACAACTCGTGACTGAAAACAAATAATGATAAAAATTAACTTTTAACAATTAAGAAAATGTAACAGTGACAAGGTAGACCTCGAGATGAAGGAATGGTACAAATCATTAAAGTAAGCGACAGAAAATAGAAATTAACATTTGATTATCCTGAAAATGTAACTGTGACAAGGTAAGCCGAACGCTGCTGAAATATTCTAACTCTTGCATTTCAATGAGCAAAAATCAAAATGAACTTTGAAAAATCAAGATAATTTAACATTGACTAGGTAAACCACAATAAAACACAGATGAAACATTCCAACTCTTGCATTTCAACGAAAGAAATTCAAAATGAACTTTGAAAAATCAGACCTTTGGAGGGGGAGGGGCCGGGGGAGGGGGTCGTTCTGTGTCTCAATGCACAAAAAAAGTATAAAAAATGGGGGAGGGAAGGGGAGGGGAGGAGGGGAGGGGAAGGGAGGAGGAGGTGGGAGGAGGGGGAGGAGGAGGAGGGGTGGAGGAGGGGAGGGGGAGGGGAGGTGGAGCGGAGGGGAGGGGGAGGGAGGAGATGGAGGGGGAGGGGCCCTTTGGGGGGCCAAAGGAGGGAGGGGCCCTTTGGGGCCCGGGGGGGGGGGGTCTGGGGGAACCTTGAGGGCCGGGTGGTCCTTTGGGAGCCCGGGGGGCCTTTGAGGACCGGGGGCTTCCTTCGGGGTTGGGGTAGGGGGATCGGAACCCTTTGGGGTTGGGGTAGAGGACCTCACAACACTGTTCAAATGAAACTTGTGTATTATAACGACCACAGAGTTTCACCCTCAAATCCTCTCCTAAAATCTCTTCAAAAATCATCTTTTAAAATGTCTCTAAGTGTTTCGCCCAAATAATCCCTAAACGTAATTCAGCGTGTTCCTTTTGTTTTTGGCATCTCTGCGCTAATGCAGTTCAAATTAATAAGAAACCTGATTCCCGTGCTAAAACAATTCATCGCTAAGATGTTTCTTGGAGAATTGTTTCCATGGCGTTTGGTTATTAATATCCTTTGGAGTTCGACCGAAAGAGTTGTTTCCGAGGCAAAGACATTAATGACTTGGATCTATTCCTGGAGAATCGTTTCTACTCGTGACAGGACCACGTGGTTTATGGTTTTCTCACTGAGAAAGTTTCTGTTTTTCCAAGTGAGAAAGTTTCTGTTTTTCCATTCTCACTGACAAAAACCATAAAAACATCAAATAAATCGATCAACACACATAACCGCCCATGAAAACAGACATAAATGTGAGAAAATTCCTGTTTTTCCAAGTGAGAAAATTCCTGTTTTTTCATTCTCAGTGAGAAAACCATAAACCACGTGTTCTCCCTAGGGACTCTATGCCCATATATGGGGTGCAAAAAAGTTATAGGTGGCAGCAGGGGTGAGGGGTGGGTCTGGTACCCCCTCTTCTACTTCGGTGTGAAATTATCGGTGTAAGTATAAGAGAACAGGGGGAACCTCGACGAGGACAGCGAATTTTTTAATAGATTTATGGTTACATCAATGCTTATCACGACAAAATATTTTATTTTTCTTACGCTGATTGATGTACAGTAGACGCATCAATTAAAATATCTGGACCAAGGGTATCTAAAAAAAGACCGAAATTTTGGTAAACAAATCTGGTCGAATTAATTCTTGACTGACTATTTTTTATTTACCTACTTCTTAAGACAACAAAACGGAACTCTTTTTGATAAGCGACTTTGGCTTGCATCAGCTAAATCAAATAAGCAGTCATAATAAAATATAATACAGAAAGATCCTTTTATTAATATAATTGGTCAACATATATCCGTGTCCAAGGGTGTCAGGATGATAGGGACCCGGATGTCTTCAGCCTCATAAGAGACTAAATTATGGAGATTTTAAGTTAGTCCATTTAAATTGCTATTTGTCTCCCTATCCATCCAAAAGTCCTTAATAAAACTATTATTAAAATAAATACATTTTAGGACCACTGTTCGCAATGCTATACAACGTCATATAGCTGATTCCGAGATACATAACGTTCTACAAAAAAAAAAGAAAAGAAAGAAAAATAATTAAGAAAATCAGTTTGTCTCTTAATTATTTTTACATTTTATTTCTTAATTTAGTTTTTTGTTTTTCAGCTAATATTATAATTAAAATTTGTTAAACAAAACTATCGTTGTTCAAAAATTTCGATTGAACATTCAAATTTATCCAAAATTTCAATAGCAATCCAAAATCTTAAGCAAAACACTGAAAAAAGCTTCACCAATGGTCCTATAATTAAACAATAAAAACTGTATTAATTGAAAATTGTAAAGATCAATTTCCAAGCAATAAGTTTATTTAAAAAAGCAAAGGGCAATATTATTACAAATAACAAACAGAAAAAGTCATATTCTAATTCGAACTTAAAATGGACGGAAATTAATAACATTGAACGAATGAAACCCAAAGCGCACAGAGGTTATGATGCATATTTACAACAAATATAAAAATAGAAAATCCCTTTATAGACGAATAAATGAATCCTGAACGACAAAAAAATTAAATGAATGAAAATTTGATGATTATTTTCGGCTTAAAACAAACCGATATTACCCTAAGAAGGAGTAGAGCTACCAACCCCTAAAGCTTCTAAAGGGTATAGTGGTAGCATTATTTTTTTAACATTATTAATAATATTTTTATTCTTTAATATAATATTTTTGTTGTTTTGTGGTTATTGATGTTATGACAACTAAAAACACAGTACTCTAAATAGTTTTCAATCGAATGATCCCTGAATTTGATTTTAC
The DNA here is from genome assembly GCF_049724085.1 of Artemia sp. Qi Xiang Cuo. NCBI lineage: Eukaryota > Metazoa > Arthropoda > Branchiopoda > Anostraca > Artemiidae > Artemia > Artemia sp. Qi Xiang Cuo. Next base: position 62,928,917 of record NC_142806.1, on the reverse strand, counting down.
GACAACCTCTGCTATACGAAGTGATCGAAAAAAATTATCTTCTGTTATACTAGGCCTTTTTAAATATTTGCTTATAAATTTAGGTACTGATAAGGTACGGAAGTATATTTTGGTTCTAACTATTCCTTTTGAGGTCTTTTTTTGAACTCAAAAAGGGTCTTAAAAGGACCTTTTTGAACCTTAAGTCCTTTTTGGGTTCTTCGTTATTCTGTGCTATGATTTCAATTTAAATGTGCTACATCCTTTAATATTAAATGTGTATATTTAGGCTTTGTTGGTGTCTACCTATACTTCAAATTTCAAAATTAGTAATTTTCACTATTTTGCTTTTATCAACTAATTGATAATAGCCCTTTTAAGCCCCTTTAATAAACTAAAACTGCAAAATATAAGAATCAATCCTGGCAATAAATGATTCACCCACTTCTGTTCATTCAATTGGGCTAAATACACAGTTATTTCTGATGATAATGCATGGCAATATGTCCTTCATTGATCCAAAGCTCTCCCCGTCCCCCTTATGTTGCTAACTTCCGGTGGAGGTTCATGAAACCTATAGCACTCTGAAACCATTTGTTTTTTTCTGAAGTTCCAGAAAAAATAATTTTCAGTTTCTAGTGGATTTAGAGCTACACTGAAACTGTTACATTAATGCTAGATAGTATTTATTTTTTCGAAGTAAACATGTGCAAAGTTCAGAATTGAATAAGCTATCTGGAAAAGAAAGAAAATTGCCACTCTATTTGTATTGTCAGGGGTTTATATCTAATTATCCATCTTACTAATGATCTAAATCCACAAATTAATTTCGGTGCATGCTGAGTTAGACCTTTTAGATTTCCTCATTAGAACAAATATGTAGGCTACCATACATAGAATAACTATAAAGTGAAATTCCAGTTAAAAACTTACAAGTTTTCATCGTAAATATTTGTTGAGTTTGGAGGGGCGCATATTGATACATTTGTTACAGATGATCCATTTTGACCATTGTTCACGAAACCTTGAGTAATATCACCAAAAAATATTACCATAGCAGGGAAAGAAATTCCAGTTCCAGCACTAGAAACCAGTCCAACTGCTATTAAAATTACATCCCAGCAAGTAGCATAGCGAAACTGAAAAAAGAGCTTAAAGTTATTTCTCTGAATTTATCCTAGCCAGAATTGCTATTCAACTAAAATATAATTTGTGGCAGGCTAAGCGTCGTCGAGGATCTTAAGAAATTTCCGTAGAGACACTTCGCTTCATTTTTGGCTATCTATCGCAAGAGTGATTCTTCTACTCCGAGATCGCTTGTAATCTGAGCTTTCAGACTCTGAACTGCTCAGAATCTGGAGGATTTCAGATTCTGAGCTTCTAAGAATCTGGAAGCCTAGATTGCAGAACATTAATGAGGTCCGGAAGGGTAAGAATCAAACAGTTCGTTGTAACGAACTGTAAGTAAGGAGTGACCCGGCTCAATGGTAACCGAAACTCTAAAAAGCGGAATTTTGGTACCAATAGATACATCAAAAGAATCCGAATTTCAATTCTGATTTCAAATATATAAGTTTCATCAAGTTTAGTCTTACCCATCAAAAGTTACGCGCCTGAGAAAATTTGGCTGATTTTCGAAAAAAGTGGGAAAGACCCCCTAAAAATTATAGAACCTTAATGAAATTCACACCATCATATTCAGCGTATCAGAGAACCCTACTGTAGAAGTTTTAAGCTCCTATCTACAAAAATGTGGAATTTTGCATTTTTTGCGAGAAGAAAGATCACGGGTGCGTGTTTATTTGTTTGTTTGTTTTTTTCCCCCAGGGGTAATCGTATTGACCCAGTGGTCCTAGAATACTGTAAGAGGACTCAATGGAACGGAAATTAAAAGTTCTAGTGCCCTTTTTAAGTGACCAAAAAAAATGGAGGGCAACTAGGCCCCCTCCCACGCTCATTTTTTTCTCAAAGTCACCCAATTAAAATTTTGAGATAGCCATTTTGTTCAGCTTATTCGAAAATCTAAGACATATGTCTTTTACGATGACTTAATCCCCCACAGTTCCCAGGGGAAGGGCTGCAAGTTATGAACTTTGCCCATTGCTTACATATTGTATTGGTTAGTGAGAGGTACACAGACATTTTCAGGAAGAATTTTTTTCTGGTGGGGGGTGGGCTGGAGGAGGGGGTTACTCGGGAGAATCTTTCCGTGGAGGATGTTTCTTTGGGGTAAGGGACATTTCTGTGAAGGGGGCGCCGGATTTCCAAGCATTATTTAAAAAACGATCAGAAATTAAATTTAAAAAAACAAGTTTTTTCAACTGAAAGTAAGAAGCAACATTAGAACTTAAAACGAACAGAAATTATTACGTATATGTGGGGGTTCTCCCCGAAGTCAATACCTCGCTCTTTACGCTAAAGTTTTTTTTTAGTGTAGATAATTTCGGAGACCACACTGCCTTTCCATGACGATAAATAAAAGTTCAAATAGGGATAAAATCCTTTTAATAGACAGTGATGATGATAACAGTGATAGAAATTCACAAAAAATACCAGATATTTCGGTCACATATACAGTGACCGTCATCAGTAGTAAAACTAAAATAAAACAGTTTAAAACAAAAGTTTATATACTAAATCAAATAACACTACATATTGTTTAAATCTCTAATTCTTTTCAAAGCAAAGGCGGAAGCTATTCTCTTTCACCTTCTTGGATTCGGTTCATTAGAGTTCAATGATACAACATTTGGACAAAGGTCAACTACATTGGGTGAATTGAACTTTACTCTGTCAGATTTTAATAAATTATCATATATAGAGTCCAGCCCTTATTCACCTGTGTCCCGATTCAAAGCAATATTCTTGAATAAGATTTTCTTTATTTCAAAGATTTCTCGAAAACTTTTCTTTAAACCCCGATCCCTAGACATAAAAGAGACATTCTCGAACAAAATAAAATGTTCTGGAAAATTAAAAATATGTTCTGAAAGGGCTGAAGTGAAATCTTCAGACTTAGAATCTTGCTTTAAAGCCGAAGAAATTGAATCTTTGTGTTGTAATAATCTCATTTCCAAACTCTGGTTAGTAATAAGCCAAATTTCCAAACTCTTGTTAATTAAAATCTTAATTAAAATAGTCCGAAGATCATACAACAAGGCTTTCAGGCTTTAAACTAACCCCCAGAGCCTAGGACAAGGAGCTGTAAGTTATGCGCCATGGGCATGTAAGGTTTTACGGAAAGGAGGGTTGTATAAACTTTAGAAGAGGCTCATTTGGCTGAAGATTGGAAGTTCTGGTTCCTTTTTAAGAGTCAAAAGGGATGGAGGGCACCTATTCCCCCCCTGACGACCCCTCTTTTCACCAAGTGGAGGTGATTTAAATTGTGAGACAGCCATTTTGTTCAAATAGTCTAAAGAACGTACAACCATGCATCCAGGTTTGACACAACCCTCCAGAGCCTTAAATAGAGTTGTACCTTGGGGTATATAAGGTTTTTATAGAATGGGTGGTCGTATAAACTTAAGATGGGGCTCATTTGATTTGAAATTTGAAGTTAAAGTACCCTTTTAAAATTCCAAGTGATTTGAGAGCAACCAGCCCCTCACCCGCAAGCCCATCATTTCCCATAACAAATATCTAAACAAAGTTTTGAGACATCTATTATTTTCAGTATTGTTGAATGTTTCAGTAATGATGCGTTTGGGGATGTCAAAAAGTAATATAAGCATGTCAGTACTAGCACTACTATCGCTGCTACTTTTGCTAAGAGCATGAAGATGAAAATCTGAGAGAATATTGAGGAAAACTTTGAAATGAATCAAAACCAACTTTGTGCTTTCAGATTGTCTGAAGGGCGTATGTCAAGAATAGATTTGGGTATCGAGTTAGAAATTACCAAGGAATGCTTAAAGAGGAAGATCAACTGGCAAAATGTGAATGCTACGTCTAATACTACTACCATTATTATTTTTACTGCTACCACTGCTAATACTACTACTGCTACTACTGCTAATGCTACTACTGCTACTACTGCTAATACTACTACTGCTACTACTGCTAATAATACTACTGCTACTACTGCTAATACTACTACTGCTACTACTGCTAATACTACTACTGCTACTAATACCACTACTGCAACTAAACTACCCCAACTACTACTTCAATTGCAACACCTTGTAAGGCTTAGAGTATTAAGGTGAAAAAGGCATCAAAAGAGGGTCAAAAGTGCACATCAGCAATATTTTGGAACGACTTAGCATTTGAAGTTGAAACCTCCAGGACATCATGAAAGGGATGTTCAACTTACCTAAGGCCAAGATTTACATGCTTCTACCACTATTAATACTGCTACTACTGCTGTTACTACTACTGCTAATACAACATAGAAACTACTTCTAGTACTACCACCGCAACTGCTATGATACTAGTACAAATAATTCTAAGTCAAGGAGGTAAAATTTGACAGAAAAAAGGTTGACAAATTTGAACTAACAGAAAACACTATTGTGCATTTAGGTTGTCATAACAGCGTATTTGAAGATTTGATTCGTGTGTTGGAACTCTCAGAAAATGCTGAAAGGGGAAAATTAATTTACCTAATGCAATATGTGCACCGTCCTACTATTATTACTACCACTGCTACATTTAATAGTTCTACTACTACTATTACTACTGCTCTAACTGCTATTTATATTGCAACTACTTGTAAGGCTAAGAGAATTACGATGAAAATGTAAAAATGTATGTGAATATACAGGTTATCAAACAGTTCCTGGTAAGGAACTGTAAGTAAGGAGCGATCCGGCTCAATAGTATTCAAAACCCTAAAAACAGGAATTTTTATACCCATAGATGCATCAATAAAATCAGCTTATTATACTGATGTTAAATATATAAGTTTCAGGGAGCTTAGTTTTACCAAACAGAAAGTTACCCTGAGAAAATTTGTCTTATTTTTGACAATAGGGGGAAACACCCCCAAAAAGTCATAGAACTTTAATGAAAATCACACCTTCGGATTCAGCGTATCAGAAAACCCTACTGCGGAAGTTTCAAGCTCCTATCTGCAAAAATGTGGAATTTTTTATTTTATGTCAGAAGAAAGATCACGGATGCGTGTTTATTTTATTTTTTTCCCAGGGGTGATCGTATCGATCCAGTAGTCCTAGAATATCGTAAGAGGGCTCATTTGAACTTAAATTAAAAGTTCTAGTGCCCTTTTTAAGTGACCAAATAAATTGGAGGGCAACTTGGCCCCCTCCCATGCTCATTTTTTCCCCAAAGTCACCCAATCAAAATTTTGAGATAGCCATTATGATCAGCATAGTCGAAAATTTAATAAATATGTCTTTGAGGATGACTTAATCCCCACAGTTCCCAGGGGAAGGGCTGGAAGTTATAAACTTTGCCCATTGTTTACATATAGTATTGGTTTATGGGAAGTATAAAGACGTTTCAAGAGGGATTTGTTCTGATGGGGGGGGGTCGTATTGGAGGAGGGGGTTAGGGGAGGATCCTTCCATGGAGGATGTTTCCTTGGGGGAAGGGACACTTCTGTGAAGGGGGTGCCGGATTTCCAAGCACTATTTAAAAAACGATCAGAAATTAAATTAAAAAAAATAGCTTTTTCAACTGAAAGTAAGGAGCAACATTAAAACTTAAAACAATCAGAAATGATTACGTATATGAGGGGGTTCGCCCTCTATTCAATACCTCGCCCTTTTCGATAAAGTTTTTTTTAGTAGTTTCAAAAAAGCTATCTATTCTAATTAACCGGCCTTTGTGATTCAGGGGTTTGTGATTCGAACAAAATTCGAATTTTAGCGTAAAGAGCAAGGTATCGACTAGGGAGCAAACTCCCTAATATACGTAATAAAACATACGAATATAGAAGTTCGTTACGTAAGTTAATTCGTAAGTTACATCAGAAAAAAATTTCGAGAAAGCCATTTAGCCAAAAAAGTAAAATTAATGTGCAAATTTCGTTTTAATTATTCATGTACGGTGAGCCAAAATCAAAGCTGCATTAATTCAAAAACGTTCAGAAATTAAATATAAAAAAAACAAGTTTTTTTAACTGAAAGTAAGGAGCGACATTAAAACTTAAAACGAACAGAAATTATTCCGTATAGGAAAGGGGCTGTCCCCTCCTCAATACCTCGCTCTTTACGCTAAAGTTTGAATCTGTCACACAACTTTATTTTTTCTTAAAATAAAAAACTTTAGCGTAAAGAGCGATGTCTTGAGGAGGGGACAGCCCTTTTCATATATGGAATAATTTCTGTTCGTTTTTAGTTTTAATGTCGCTCCTTACTTTCAGTTAAAAAAACTTGTTTTTTTTATTTATCAAAAAGATAGATCGACAATGTCAGAGCAATGGCTAAATGTATTAAGTTGAGCATTAATACGTTTGCTGTGGCTACTATTACAAATATATCTAAGGATATAACGGTGAAACTTTCAGAGAATTTTTAGGGGGGAAGGTAAATTGAATCACAACACACAAATGTATGCAGGTTGTTAAAAGGGCATATCAGCAATATCTTAGGAACAGTTATGTGTGTGAAATTAAAACTTACAACGCTTGTTGAGGTGGATCAAAAAACTAAACAAAAGACAATATTTGCATCATAATACTACTGCTTCTACTCCTAAAAATACTGCTGCTACTATTATGACTGCTATTAAGACTAATAAAGCTTAGACTATTACTATTGATTCTTCTGCTACTACTACTACTGCTATTACTATAACTGCTGGTGCTGCTACTACTATTACTAAGGCTAAGGGTATTAAGGCGAAAATTTTGGGCATTAAACTTAACTGAACTAAATCGAAACCCACTATGCCCACAAAGGTTGTCAAGAGGACGTATCAGAAATGCTTCTGGAACAGTTGATGGTATTAAGTAGAAATTTTCATCGTGTGTGTCGAAGAAGATGTTAAAAAAAATGCGATATATGCATTGGCCTACTGCTACGAATGCTACTACTGGTACCACAACTACTGCTACTACACAAACTAAGGGTATTAAGGTGAAGTTTCAAGGAATATTTAAGCGGGTGTTCAACTAAATCGAAACGAACTGTGATCATGTAGATTGTCAAAAAGGTGACAAAGTCCTATCAAAATAAAGGCAAACATATTAAATTAGACTTTCAATTAAACGAAAAAACTGTGTGCATGCGGATATTAGAAAGGGCATATAAGCAATATAGAGCATATAAGAACATAGGCAGCGCTGCCCTATCACAGCGAGTAATATCATTGATATTTCAAAGAAGCTAATTTGATTAAAAATTAAAAGCTCTAGTGCCCTCTATAAGAGTCAAAAGTTATTGGAGGGCAATCAGCCCTCCTCTTTAGCTCATAATTTTCCAAACACTTTCAATCAAAATTTTGACACAGCCACTTTGTTCAGCATAGCTGAACGGTTTAGTAATTAGATTTCTACGGTTATTGGGTAGGTCAACCCCCCATAACTATGTAATTGACCCAGTATGCTTAAAAACTAAATTTTGTTTTAAAATTAACTCAAAACCCATTGTGTGTGTGCTGGTTGGTAATAAGATATCTCAGCAATATACCAAGAACAACTGAGGGTATTAAGTTGAAATTTTTGGGGCTACTTCTATTACTACTTCTGCTCTTAAGACTTAACTAAATCCAAAGAGTGTAAATGTATCTAGTCTGTCAAAGAGCATAAATATATTTTTTAGGAACGGTATTAAGTTTTATAACTCAGGTCAACAAGAGGATGTATATAACTAAATTATACACTACTATTTGTGTCAAGATTTTCAACAGGGTGTATTGTGTTAAAAATGTATATATATATATATATATATATATATATATATATATATATATATATATATATATATATATATATATATATATATATATATATATATATATATATATATATATATATATATATATATATATATATATATATATATATATATATATATATATATATATATATATATATATATATATATATATATATATATATATATATATATATATATATATATAAATATATATATATATATATATATATATATATATATATATATATATATATATATATATATATATATATATATATATATATATATATATATATATATATATATATATATATATATATAAAGAAGCTTCTCCAGTATACAAGCAGCCGGCTAAAATATAAATTCTTAAAGAAAAATCAGAAAGATTTGAACTATTATTTTCGATTTACCTGAAAAAGACTATGTCAATATAAAACGAACGGAAATTAATTAAAAGAAACTTTTTCCACAAAATAAGCTTTTCAAAAAAAAAGTAAAGAACTCCTTTAAACCAAAAATGAGCACAAATAGAATCGTAAAACCTACCAAGCATAAAAGTACCATAAATCAGCATCAATGAACAAATGGGACCCAGAACGAACGGAAATTTTAATAAATAGCCGAGTCAAACTCAAAACGAGCAGAAATTAACATGAGTAATCCTTTATAAAAACCAGAACATAATTTGCACTTTACTGATTTTTTTTTCATGTTTTCACTTTTATAGCTTAAATAAATAAATATTAATTAATTTTTAAGGAATAAATAGCAGCATTTGTATATTGAACTGACATGCACATTAATATATCAAATTTTTATTTTTGACAGTTTCGGTTACTACTGAGTCACGTTGCTCTTTACTTACGGTTTGTTTCTACGAACTGTTTGAATAGTCCTGTAGTAAATTTAAGCCCCTTTGTACGACGTCAATAGCAACCTTTAGATTATATAAAAAAAATGTTTCTTTCAAAAGAGTGTTAAGTGGTCTTCAATTAAGCGATATTCACCAGCTAGAATCCCCAGCTAGAAACCTAAACATGGATATCCGTTAGGGAATTTGCCTGGGCATGGAACTCTAGTCCGATATAAGCTAGTCGATCTAGTCATATTTAATTCCACTTTTTAAGTAAATATTATGAATATAGTGACACAAGAAGCTTCTTGATTTGTAGTTCCAAAACTAGGCAGAGAGTTCTAGAGCCAAGGAACTGAATGCTCAGTTGTAATTCTTAAAACCAAACACTGTATTTTACCTGCATTAATAAAAAATAAAGATTCTGAAAAGAAGTTTTGCAAGCAAAAAGTAAATAATCATAAAGAACAAGTCTATCAGAAATTAGCCCTATAATAATCCAAACTCAAATCTACCATATAAAAGAATAAATAAAACGCAGAACGAAGGGATATTATAATTAATGATCATATCCAGCATAAATATAACAGATACTGATAGAAATGAGTACAGAAAAGGATTAAAAATTCAATTCGAAATTCAATTTAAACTTTAGAAAAATAATGCAGAAAGGAAGTTGGCTTCTGCCTCCTCTTCAATCTCCTAACCGTAATAGTTCTAAAGCTTATGACTCCATTTGCAGTTTATTGAAAATTATACGTGTTTTGAACAGGGTTCTTGATTGTTTCAAAGCATCAACGAAAAGTAAAAAGCAAAATTAAAATTAAAGTAAAAGAAAAGTAAAAACCCGTAATTATCAAGTTGACTGGAAAGAACTAACGAAAATGAACTGAATTTTATTTTATTTATAATGCTACTAATACCTAGAAATCTTAGAAATTCAAAATTATATTTCACTGTATTTTTTCCAAAATTATAAATATAAAAAATAATGTTTATAATGTGTTTTGTTTTCAGTAAAACTCAAATGACGTATTTGGTTTTAGAGCTATTGCAGTTAGAGGATGGGGAGCAACCGAATTCCTGTTACTAGTATTTTTTGTTTGTTTTTAGTTGGACAGAATAATAAATAACAGAATAATATAACATCTTCGTTATGGTCCTTTATTTTGATTTCTGTTAGTTTTTGGTTCAATTCCTGTTCGTTTTGATTGCCAAAGTTTGATTGCATGCGTATACGTGCTCGCCTCAGGCTGCGTGGTGCTGGGGTGAGTTGTTAGTAGTAGTTGTAGTAGTAATAGTTTTCATGTCTTTGGCTGAAGAATTAAAATATTTGATGTAATTTATTAGTTCTTATTAATGTCTGTTGCTTTATTTCAAAAGCCCCTTTAAATATTCTTTGAAAATTTTAACAAATTGATTGTACATATTATATTATGATTTAGTTCAACATCCCCTGAAAGTCTCAACTTAACACCATTAGCTGATCTTGAAATGTTGCAGATACACTAATTTGACAACTAGGATGCACATAATAGTATTGTGAACCTATTCAACAACGTATTCAACATTCTTTGAAAGTTTAAACTTAAAAACTTTAACAAACAACGAAGAACAAACTGATTTTACATCATAAAAACAAACAATAGGGAATTTATATCCCAGATATTCAAACAAAATTCGATCGTATCGTATCTCTCATATCGTACGAAAAATCATACAAAAAAACTAAAATTAATATACAAATTTCGTTTTATTTATTCATGTACGGTGAGCCAAAATCAAAGCTACATTAATTCAAAAATGTTCAGAAATTAAATTAAAAAAAAAACTTTTTTGAACTGAAAGTAAGGAGCGAGATTAAAACTTAAAACGAATAGAAATTATTCCGTATATGAAAGGGGCTGTCCCCTCCTCAACGCCTCGCTCTTTACCCTAGAGTTTGTTATTGTTTTGAAAAATAGAGTTGGGAGACAGAGTTTAACTTTAGCGTAAGGATCGAGGCACAAAGATTCCTATGACTGTTTAAAGCTAAGATTCAATCAAACACATGTAAACTAAAAGCGGAAAAACGTTAATAGTGCACAAAAATATCCCAGAGCCTTCCTCATCCAAAAAATTATATAAATAAAATAAGACTTACAATGAGATTCAACCTTTAAAACTGTAATTAAAAAATTAAATCATCTAAGAATAATTACTAAGTAAGTAAACACAGTACCAGGACTAATAGATAAGATGACATGAAACGAAGCAATTCATTCAGGTAAATAATAATGAAGAATTTGTTTTCAATGCAATTTCTGAGTTTTTTACAAATAACCTGAAAGGTCTTTTGTATCAGGTCCACAGGTTCATTTGTTGGGTAATAAAATTTTTTTAATCTTTTTTAAGTTAAATTTGTGTATAAGGCATTGACTGAGTGCTCCCAAAATCCCTATTTAAAGAACTATTATTATTTATGTTGAGTTTAATATCTCTTGCCTCAAAAATTTTTAATACCCAAATCATAGCTAATGAGGGAAGTGTTTAAAAAAGGCATCGCCTTTTGTTCGAATGAGCCCTCTCCACACTCCACACTCCATACTATCTAGTGGTATTTTGAAGATACGATCACACCTTGGAAAAGAAAGAAAAAAAAATAAACGCGCATTCATGATCTTTCTTCTGGCAAAAAAAATCCACATTTTTTAAGGTAGGAGCTTGAAACTTCTACAGTAAGGTTCTTTGATATACTGAATCTGAGGGTTTGATTCCCCGTCTCCGAATAAGAAGCCTCATGTATATGCGATGGGCAACTTGCATAAGCAGGTTATTTATCCCCAGCAGCTTAGGCGTTTGACCCTTAGACAATTTTAAATAAAATAGCCCATTCAAAATCTTTATTGAATGTCTTTGGGGGAGGGCAGATAAAAAGGACATAAGAGGGGGATCGTTGCCCTCTAACCACTTCTCATCATCTCGCTCAACATGCCCTTGAAGCTACAATCTTTCCAGCCGTTCTAAAGCTATTGCAGATCTACTTTCTCGAGAAAATGGATACACACATTGTCTTTTGATTCAGGTTAGCATACCCCTAAACATTCCCTGAAGTCTTATCTTAATAACCTTAGCCTTTTTTGACAAACCAAGAATCTAATGTTTCTCCTTTCCCAGTGATAAATCTTGCATGTACACAAGGGCTATTATTTACTACAATCCTTGCCACCGGGTTGTGCGGATTATAGCATTCTTGGAGGCAGAGTTATTAGATCTTTTGACTATTATTATTATTATTACTATTTATTTATGGCCCGTCAAAAAAAAGTACAAAAGACGGAGTATCACTAAAAAAGAAAAAAAAACATCAAACAAATTACAAAGACGAGAAACACAAAACTCAATTATACACTGCATTGCAGGTACGTAACATATTTTACTTTTTAAACTCCCAAGTACTGAACAAACATAAGCAATATGAGCATCGTTGCATCAAGCCGCAATTGGTGAATTAAAAAATATACAGTAGATAATAGACCCCGGCACCGCGCCGATGAGGGAAGACCGGCGGCGGCGGGGCCAAAAACAGCACGCCGCGCCGCGCCGCCAGTAAGATGTCGGTGCCGCGCCGTCTGGATGGTCAATGGTGACCGTAAGTATTATTGTTTTAATCAGTTTTTCTCAAATCACAGATACGCTTTACCAAGGATTTGAACCTTTTTATAATATACAAAAATCTGAGACCACTGGCATGAAACTGGTCTTCGCTATTTGTCGAGGTACGAATACATGTGGTAGAAATGAAACAGCTTTAACGTTTCAGAACCATTGCATAATACAAGTAGTTGAAGTATCTATTTAGCTATGTATTCTTAACATATATAATTATCAAAATTAGTAATTTTTTACATTGAGCAATACTGCATACAAAACTTCAAATACCGTATCCCAAAATTCGTCAGTTATCTGGGTAAAAACTTTGAATATAACTTTGAACTTAGAAGCTTGATTTTTTCATAATGCCTTTGCCTATATCTGTTTTGTCACCTTTAAAACAGTTGAAATGGGCGACTTGGATATTGATTGTTTTTTTTTCGCTCTTTTGGATTCTTAAAAAGACTTCTTTTATTAAAAACTAGTTTTTCATTACAATTTAAAAAAATGCATTTTAAAGTTTTTTGGCTTCTTTATAGAATATATGTCATGTAGGCTAAGGCTGAACTACTGCTTTTTTATTGCAATTGGATGCTCTTTTGGATATTATTCGTTTTTTTTCTTTTGGGGATTCATTCCAAATTATAAATTGATAAATACCTATTATCTGTCAAATTATAAAATGCATCTAAAATGAGTAAATTTATCAGATTGAAAAATACATGATGAACACTTCACTTAAGAACACTTCAATAACAATGGAAAAAAAAAACACTTAATGGCTTATTCGGCATGGAGAAAAATTAAATGACACCTATTTTCTTGTAAAAAATTAAAAGCACATCCATTTTAAATATAATTAAATGAAATAATATGCAGATTGAAGTAGCTCCAGGGAGATATTGAGATTTTCCTCTTAGTTTGTCACTTTTAACCCAAGTGAAATGTTAGGACACTTAGCATCAGCTATTGAGTTTAAGCTTTGATTTCCAAATGCTCACAAAAATTACCAAATTTAAGAAAGTCGCAACAATAAGTCACCTGTGGTCAAAATACTCAAAGACTGCTCTTTGATTCCCACCCAGGCTCAAAGCTTCTGCTATGGTCATTTCCATGGAAATCTCCAAAGAGTTTCTTTTTAAAATAGCATTCAAGCGTAGTTAGGGGTATTTAACCTTTTTTGCTTTTCTTCAAAGCTTTGAAAAAAGTGTTATAATATTCCAAATGTTACATTTATTATATTTGTGCATATTTTTGGTAATTCTTTGTGGGGTGATCAAATTTTTTAAACCATTGTAGACAATTGAGAATGTTGTGACAATTTGTACCCTGAGACCATAAGCTTGTCAAAGACTCTTTCTTAGACCTTTAAAATAAACAGCTTTTATTATGACCTGGTCTGCAGACGTAGCTTGGGCCCTGAGCAATGAACATCCGTGCCGCTCGGGTGTTAAGTTAGGTGGGGTTACCAACATTACGCTTTTTAAACCCATTTGTTTTAGTGTGAATCTGCCTAGTACTTATGAATGAATGTTTTCAAATTAAATCCGTTTCATAAATAAGAAAAAAAACGGGTTGGATGCATATGTCCCTTTCCCTTTGGACGATAAAACCATGCAAGTGCTGTATCAAGTATAACTCACGAAAATCTTGTTAATTTTGTCAACTTTTCAACTTTTTGGCATCCCTGCTTTAAATAAATAAAAATAAAGGTACTCTAACTTCAATCCAATAACTCCCTAGGCCCCCCCCCTCTGGATACTATCTTGATAGGATACCATCTCTGCTTTAAATAAAAAAAAAATAGTTAACTTATTGGCACCCCTTCTTTCAAAAAAAATCGAGGTATTATCATTTAAATGTGATAGATCACTACCCCCCCCCCCTGGATACCACCTTGCTAAAATGCTATCTCTGCTTTAAATTTAAAAAAATTTACTTTTTGGGATCCCAGCTTTCAATAAAAAAATTTCGAGATATTATCATTTAAATGTAATACCACCCTACCCCCCCCCTCCCCCTCTGGATACCACCTTGATAGGAAACCGTCTCAGCTTTCATTAGAAAAATAAGTTACTTAATAATTAACTAGGTTACTATATGGTTCAAACAAACACGCAAAATAATGTTAAACAGCTTAGTGTTCCTTGAGGGTACGAGTAAGGGGCTACAAAGACAACAACAAAAATGTCGAAATTATTCATATATACCTCAAATTATTGGAAAGCTGAGTCATAGATTCGCCGTGGCATTAAATAAGATCTACAGAATCTACTTAAAAGGCAGCATACACAAAACCCAAATTACGACAGTAGCCTATGAAAAATTGCAAAATACCCAAGACAATGAACAAGTCTTAATTGGGAACCCCGGGTCTATCAAAATATTTGAATGGTTTCCCAGGGAATTTGGTATCATTTTCTTCTGTCTCCACTTTAAATAAAAAAAATAATTATCTTTTTGGCATCCCTGCTTTCAATAAACAAAAATAAGGTATTATCATTTAAAAATTATAGCCCCCTATCTCCCCCCCCCCCTATAGGCAATAATTTACAATTTATTTATGAATCATATTCTTGGGATAACTTCCGGTTGAATCTTTAATTCCCCAAACTTGTACAAAGCTTAGTCTATAGCTAAATTTTGTCTCAATAGAAGGTTTTTTTGGGGGGGGGGGAGGTAAAAAAGTTTAAGAAAGAAGATTGTATTTTCTACCAGGCGTTCAACAATTGAGTTTTAAACATTAAGAAAATCTTATCTAAAAACAGCAAAAAAAAAAAATCTGCAAACTTACAGTTTAGCTGTAGAAACTATCTGTCGGCTGTCAATTTCAAAATCCAACTAAAGGCTGAAGCTGTATAGCAGTGAATTCGTTCTATAATTCTATTCAGCTTGAAAATAAAATTCTTGACTACGAACGATGTTAGAAATAGCGATTGGGAAACTACGTTAGAAATGATTTAAACTCATTTCATAAAGACGATACTGTTTTTTGTCAACATATGAAGAACTGTGTATATTGCAATATTTGCAATTGCATATTGCATCTGTCTGGTTTTTATGCAAAGTAACAAAAGAGACGAAAATTAATGAACAAGAGAGTAGTGAAGAGTTACGGTATGCAAAGTAGTATTTGGCAGGGAAAGTCACTGGTGATAAATCGCTAGGGGTGGTACCGTGATTGCGTGATTTTCGGGGATTCGGGGAACTAAATTTTTTTTTGGGGTGACGCATAGATTTTCGGGGAAATACCCAAGAATTCGGGGATAGTGCAAGCCCTGTTCGATTTCTAATCAGGAAAATCGAAATACTAAACCACACGAGAAGGTAAAGCTCCGACTATGCGGTTGACGCAATAAAGAAAATTAATTTAAAGTCGACCGAACGCCGCCGCCTCTGTGGGCGGCGGCGCGCCTGCGGCACGCCGGCGGCGTTACGACACTTCGGCGGCGTTCGAAAGTGGCCTCTCGTCGGTGGCGTCCGGTCGATCCGCCGGTGCGGTGCCGGGGTCTAGTAGATAATCATATCAACTAGTCTAAATATGACAAGAGACGGTAAAATAGTTAAACGACGCTTTCGTCCGCTGGTCTTTAATTCAGAACACTCTCAACAAATGGTTCATTTACTCCGATATACATAAATATCAGAAACAAGAAAATTATTCAATCACGAGTTTTTTTACTTCATTACATAAAACAAAATGCTTAAAAGAATCGATAATTAATAAACAGTTAAATTATTAGTAATATACGCAATATGTTATCAGAGGAAAATTAACACCAAGATCGTGAATAACCAGCGTCACATAAATTTGACTCTTAAGAAAAGAAACTAAATTATAATTCAATTTAAAATTGCGAGAATTGCAATGTTAACGCAATTATAGCTGACTTAATTAAATAAGCAACCGACAGTAAAATTATAAACTCCCACTTCCTTGGTTTGAGGCAGGAAAGGCATTCCCCATTTTAAATTAAGTCTTTATTTATTTGTAACCCATCTACAACAAAAGTAAAACACTGGCAGAGTATAAACGAAAGAAAAAAGAAAGGACGAGGCACTACGGGAACAAAATTGAATGGACAGCGATTCACTGCCGTAGCAAACGGTACTAAGGATAGGAAGAATCTTTCTCGTTGTACCGTTTAATTTGCTCAATTATAGCTGCCGTCGGGCCCGCAATTTTAAAATTTTCAACAGGGTGCGAATTTCTTGTCCACGGCGGGAACCGCAACAAGAATTTCGCATACTTAAAAAACGCGAATCTGAGCTTTCTTTTCTCTGGCTCGGGAAAAATTCCCCAAAATGGGCTTAGATACAGGAAATGGGGAAGGGATACTGCGTTATAAAGTCGAACCAGAACTAAACGGTTGAAACGGATTTTGAACAAAATAGGCTTTAAAAAATTTGGATCAGTGTTGAAGGGAAGATCATCTGAAAAAAGCAAAAATATCGGACCTGTTGCCGTTCTATCACCCTCAGTATATCCCTTAACATACCCTAAGAATTTCAACTTAATAACCTTAGCTGTTCTTCAGGAATTGCTGATACATCCATTTGCCAAAAAGTGTGCTCTGATTTAATTTGTAATCCATCTCAACATTTCTTTAAAGTTTTATCATAATACCCTAAGCATTTATGGATACCCAGGGTCAAACATGCCCCCTTTTACAATAGCAAATTTTGTATTTAAGCAAACAGACATTTGAATAACTGAATATCTTGACCTTGGGGGCTGTGGGCTTTAAGCTAACCCCGGAGTTACAGTTATTTGAACAGAATGGCTATCTCAAAATTTTGATGGGATGTCTTTGAGGGTGAAAAGCGTGGGGGAGGCTGGATGCCCTCCAATTAATTTTGACTGCACTAAAACTTTAAATTTCCAATCAAATGAGTCCCCTTCATTTCGTTCTTTACTAAAAGCAACGCTAGAGGTTTGCCTCTGAAATAGGGATCTTCTTTGCATAGATAATCAAAGGTTGGCAAAAAAAGTGTTAAAGTCTGATGATGTTTTAGAAATCAGTATATAAAATGTATCTATACTAGATAAATTTTATATTGGTCAGCCATATCTTGACGAGGAAGGCAACGATGATTCAAAATTTTTACCTTTGAGGCACTCATTGATTATTTGGATGTTGGTTATGAGACAGATGAAGCTGACTTCGGACACAGATGTTTGTTTCAATAGGAAATTTAATTTAGAATTTTTTTTGCAATAATAAATTACAATAATGATTTATAACTATACTAACCATAGTTGTCTCATTTCACAGCAATCCCAACATGTGGCTAGTTTCCTGTAGAGTTATGTCCCAAATTTTCTATCTTGGACCAATTGCTTGATTATTTAAATAAACAGTCAATACAGCAAAATAATAATGGCTCTACCAACATATTTAACCAGGACTATGTTTAAATTACATCAATCGGCAACCGTGTTGCTCCTCTACAACTCAAGATTTAATATTTCTGATTTTTATAATAGTACAGTGAAGAATACTCACAAGACTGAAATATGATACCGGAGGGGGCCCTTTTTGTATTTCATCGTCTTCCTCATTATACTGTAGTTTCTTCCTTTTGGGAATTTTTCTAGAAAAAAGAATTATAAGATAAATTTTAAATGCTTATAAGATAGGAGCAGAAGAAAAAATATCAAAAGTTAGTAAATATTTATACAGTACAACTTCCTACTGAATTTTCGTTTCTGCCTCAGTTATTCCAAACTCTTTGATAATAAAAGCTCATGAAGTCGATCAGGGGAAAATCTTTTCCCCCTAGTTAATCTTTTAAATAGGTGTGAACATAGTTAGGCGTATTCACACGAGTTAAAAAAAAGAGAACAACTCTTGGTAGGCTAGCCAGATCGAAATAACAATATCAAACAGTTCGTGGAAACGAACTGTAAGTAAGGAGTGACCTGGCTCAATAGTAACAGAAACTGAAAAACGGAATTTTGATACCAATAGACACATCAAAAGAATCAGATTTTAATGCTGATTTCCAATATAAATGATTCATCAAGTCTTGTCCTACCCATCAAAAGTTATGCGCCTGAGAAAATTTGCTTTTAAAAAAGGGGGAAGCACCCCCTAAAAGTTATAGAACTTTAGTGAAAATCAAATCATCAGATTCAGCGTATCAAAGAACCCTATTGTAGAGGTTTCAAGTTTCTATCTGCAAATATGTGCAATTTTTTTTTTTTTTTTTTTTTTTGCTAGAATAAATATCACGGATACGTGTTTATTTGTTTTTGTTGTTTTATTCCCTCATTCTATACGCTAAAGTTTTTTATTGTTTTAAAAAATAGAGTTGTGAGACAGAATCATACTTTAGCGTAAAGAGCGAAGCGTTGAGGAGGGGGCAGCCCCTTTAATATACGGAATAATTTCTGTTCGTTATAAGTTTTAATGTCGCTCCTTACTTTCATTTAAAAAAAGCTGTTTTTTTTATTTAATGGAATTAGAAAATTATTTTGACTGGTTCCGATATTTAAATACATAGTAAAACTGAAACAGGAGTTTGTAACTTGCCAAATCTTGGTGTTAGTAGAACTTAGCTGTGAATAATCCTTTATTGAGTAAGAACTGGTTAATTAGTTTTTGTTCTTTTACTCGAGAGGATAGTATTCAATTTAAACTTTTAATTTCTCTTTAGCAGGGAACCCACTAAGATAAACATTTATAGGAAAGAACTCTTGCCCAGACTTCCCACAGCGCTAATAAAGTTAATAAAGCTGCTTACAAAGTTAATAGACCTTTTCCTTTTAATAACTTTGTTGACTTTATTACAGTTGTGAAATTTGTTTACCTTTTTTAAGATAGTCCGCAAAGTTCAGCCAATAGCAGAAGTCTTGTGGAAAATTTACACAGGTCTTGATAATTCAATTATTTGCTAAGGAAAATTGCTGTAAAGTCAAAAAGGTGAAACTCTTGTGTGAGCAGCACAGCTTTATGGCACGCAATTTCATGGAAAACTTTATTAACTTTAATGACACCATCGGAGCCCTGCATATGGATATCTTTAGTTATGTACAAATTAGGGGATAGATGGCACCAATAGTACTTTTTGTTTAAAGAAGCATTAACTAATGAAAAAACATTAACAAAACTTTATTGGTCTAGCTCTGATTGAAGCTATATATTCTGGCTTTGGTACTATACGGATAAACTTTTAATTTCGGTTTAGCAGGGAATCCACTAGGATAAACATTTATAGGAAATAACTCTTGCCCAGACTTCATTTAAGGAGCATTTTCCCAGCAGAGCCCTAAATATTGATCTTTATATTAATTTGTTTTACATCTTCCTTACATCTTCCTATTTTACATCTTCCTATTACATCTTCCTATTAATTTGTTTTACATCTTCCTATTAATTTGTTTTACATCTTACATCTTCCTGTAAAGTGTGGTTTTCAAAATTTATGTTTAACTTTTTATTGAGTTACATGCATAGAAAATGAACCGAAACAGCATCACAAATCTTGAACTTTTAATTGATCCTGGTGCAGGAAAAAACTCAAAGCATTAAATGAATTTTTAAGATCACGAATAAATTTCTTCATCTCCTCCCATTCTTAAGCCATCAAAATAAACACGAAACAAACAACCAATAAAAGGCTGAAAGTATTAAATAATTTTACGGAACATCAAATCGAATATCTAATCTATATCCTATTATCAACAGTTCGTGGTATCGAACGGTAAGTAAGGAGCGACCCGGCTCAATAGTAACTGAAACTCTATAAAACAGAATTTTGATGCCAATATATGCATCAAAAGAATCAGATTTGTTTGCTGATTTTAAAATATATAAGTTTCATTAAGTTTAGTCTTACTCATCAAATGTTAAGCGCCTGAGAAAATGTGCCTTATTTTCAAAAAAAGGAAGAAACATCCCCTAAAAGTCATAGAACTTTAACAAAAATCACACCATCATATCCAACGTATGAGAGAACCCTACTGCAGAAGTTACAAGCTCCTAGCTACAAAATTACGGAATATTGAATTTTTTGCCAAAAGAATCAAAAGAATCAGATTTGTTTGCTGATTTCAAATATATAAGTTTCATTAAGTTTAGTCTTTCCCATCAACGGTTAAGAGCCTGAGAAAATTTGCCTTATTTTCAAAAAACGGTGGAAACATCCCCTAAAAGTCATAGAACTTTAACAAAAATTACACCATCATATTCAGCGTATCAGAGAACCCTACTGTAGAAGTTTCAAGGTCCTATCTGAAAAAATGTGGAATTTTGTGTTTTTTGCCAAAAGAAAGATCACGGATGTGTGTTTATTTATTTTTTTTCTCCAGGTGTGATCATATCGACTCAGTGGTCATAGAATATCTTAGAGGGCTCGTTCAAACAGAAATTAAAAGTTTTAGTGCCCTTTTTAAGTGACCAAAAAAATTGAAGGGCTTGTCAAAAATTGACTAGGCCCCCTCCCACGCTCATTTTTTTCCCAAAGTCACACAATCAACATTTTGAGAAAGTCATTTTGTTCAGCATAGTCAAAAATGTAATAAATATGTATTTGAGGATGACATAATCCCCCATAGTTCCCGGGTGAAGGGCTGCAATTTGTAAACTTTGCCCATTGTTTACATAGAGTATTGGTTATTCGGAAGTATACAGACTTTTTCAGGAGGGAGTTCTTATGGTGGGGGGGGGGTCAGAGTATGGGGTTACGAGGGAGGATCCTTCCATGGAGGATGTTCCCTGGGGGTAAGGGACATTTTTAAGACGGGGGCGCCGGATTTCCCAGCATTATTTTAAAAACGATCAGAAATTCAATAAAAAAAAAAGTTTTTTTCAACTGAAAGTAAGGGGCAACATTAAACTTACGATGAACAGACATTATTTAGTATATGAGGATGTGCGCCCCCAATTCAGTACCTCGCCCTTTATGTTAATGTTTTTTATAATTTTCAAAAGGGATATCTATTCTAATTAAACAGGCTTTGTGATTCAGTGGTTTCTGATTTCAACAAAAATCGAACTTCATCGTGAAGGTTGAGGTATTGACTATGGGGTGAACTCCCTAATTTACGTAATAGAAACATAAGAAAATAGAAGTTCGTTACGTAAGTTAATTCGTAAGTTAAGTCAGAAAAAAACTTCGAGAAAGCCATTCAGCCAAAAAAGGAAATTAATATACAAATTTCGTTTTAATTATTCATGTACAATGAGCCAAGAGCTTCATTAATTCAAAAACGTTCAGAAATTGAATAAAAAAACAAGTTTTTTAACTGAAAGTAAGGAGCGACAATAAAACTTAAAACGAACAGAAATTATTCCGTATATGAAAGGGTCTTTCCCCTCCTTACACCTCGAATTTTACTCTAAAGTCTGACTCTGTCTCACACCTTCACTTTTTAAATTAATAAAAAAAACTTTAGCGTAAAGAGCAAGGCATTGAGGAGGGGAGAGATCCTTTCATATAGAGACCCAAGGCATAGAGACCCGCTCCTTACTTTCAGTTAAAAAAGCTTATTTTTTTTATTTAATCCTAGTATAGGATAATATATATATTTATTTATGCCCGCTTACAATGGAGAAATGGAGAAAAAAAAAGCGGAGTACAAAATGAAACCAAAAAAAGAAGAAAAACATGTTCAACACCAAAAATTAAATACAGGTATTTCATTCACAGAAACAGTTGAATCAGCGGTGAGTCGTAGAGTTTACTGAGGGATCGTCTCGAGGCTCTCCGTTCTAGATCAATCACCTTGGTTGATGGATCAAGGATTCCATATATGGATGAGATCTCCGTGTTAGAAAATCTCATTAGAAGCCCCAGCAAAATTTTGCATATCTGTAGTGCGTGGTTAGTATTTTTCGACTCTCGGTGAGGGGCAACATTTCCCAAAAGTGTGATATGTACCAGATGGCAGGGGAGACGATGGCGTTGAATAGTTTTGACTTAATAAATCGATTAAATGACCACTTGCATTAGACAGCTTTTCCATATGCTGAGCGGATAGATTTACAGACTGATTCAGCCACAAGCCTCTAGTTGACCTAGGTGTTTGGCCGTACGTGATACCAAGGTAATTTAGGGACTGGGACTGCTGGATTCTGAGACCGTCAAGGACAAGATTGGAATTGGTCGAGTTGGTGCCGCTAAAAACGATAAATTCGGTTTTCTCTGTGTTGAATCGTAGTCCTATTCTTCTGTATAGGGTCACTAAAAGACGAAGACTCTCTTGTAGACACCTCAGCATGCTGCTTAAGAGCAACACGTCATCTGCAAAAGAAATGAAACTTAGATCCAAGCCCTCCAAAAAGAAAGTCCCACGAACGAATCTATTTACAGAGTAAATCGCAGAATTAAAGATGATAGGGCTTAGAGTAGATCCTTGCCGAACTCCTTTGAAGAGCCGAATGGGTTCAGAAAGCTTTTGCTTGCGGTGACCGGCGATTGTTTCCCATCCCAAAGCTAGACGAATATGCGTGTGGGAGTACCAGTCATGGAGAACAAGGACAATGCGGGGGTCGACTCCTGAGTCCAAGAGGCACCACAGTGCCTGCGATTGGACGACAGAATCGAACGCAGCGGAAATGTCGACACTGCAGGCAAAGAGTGGATTTTTAACTAAAGATGTAGACCTCATTATTCTTCTTATTAGCCGATGGACGTGTCCACAGCCCAACCCATTTCTGAATCCAGGTTGTTTGTCTCCCATTAGAGCGTGCGACGTAATATGGGGCAACAGTACCTTCTCAAATACTTCACTGATAACCGATGAAACTGTGATTGGTCTGTAGCTTTTACAAAGCAAGGGATCTCGATTCTTTTTCAGAATATTGGATGTGCGGCAACGATGAAAGTTGGCAGGTGTGAGTCCCTGCTCGATGCTCATTTGGAATAGTAAGGCTAAGTACTCATGTAGACGTTCTGTGCCGTGCTGTAAGTGCCTCGGAGTGATCCCATCGAGCCCTGGAGACTTGTTCTTTTTCAATTTTCTCACAATTATCTCAATATGCCATTTGGAAACAATGACATCTGTGTGGCGGAGTTTTGCGCTGATTAATTGCCTATCTAACTCAGATTTATATACGGAGTCCCGCTCGCTGGGTGGTAGCGCAAACACGTCCTTGTAATGGTTTACCCAACTTTCATCGGGAATGGGACTTTGCACATCAGCGTCGGCCCTTTTAGATTGAAATTGCTTCCATAAGATGTTTGGGTCACTCCTGCAATCACAAGACAACTTCTCCACTTGCTGGATTCGCATATTCTCGACAGTTCGTTTGAATTCTTTTTTGGCATGTCGAAAGCACTGAAAAACTACTCCAGAGCGGGGTTTGTCGCAGTCCTTCCACAATTCGTACCAGAACTTGGATCTCTTCTTGGCAAACTTGATATTTGGGTTATCCCATCCCTTTTTACGAGTGTTGGGGTACACTTTTGCCACTGGAACAGCGGCAGATTCTGCAAGCTTCATCGAATGAACAATTTCGAAGCAAAAGATGTTCAGGGCTAGTCTGTCTTCATTTTGACCATGAGTAAGCAGGTCGAACGGTACTTTGATTTTAGCAAGAGTTGAGTCAAGAATATCTTTGTACAAGGACTGATCTATCCTTTGCCATTCACTCTTGATAAACCATGATCGCCCGGGGCACCGCTTGTAGGTGGAGAATGGTACCATTAAGCTAATCCCAAGGTGATCGCTACAATTGTGTTCCGAGTCAACAATGGCTTTAATCCCGGTCGGAAGTAGGAAATTTACGAAAAAGTGATCGATATCTGATGTAGCCAGGGATGCGCTGTGGACAAACGTGAAGGACTGGGATTTTGGAACCGGGGCCATAGCGTCTGGCAGACACCCCCTTAATATGGTGTAATAACGATCATCATCCAGAAGCTGACAGTTGAAGTCCCCACAGATAATAATCTTTTCTGACTTGTATTGTTCGGTCAACCTCCCGAGTCTCACACAAGCCTTCGTGTAACGCCTTTCTGAGAGGACATCACGATAATTTGTAGGGAGGTACACTGATATGACTATAAAGCCATTTGGACCAAGAACACTGATCGCAGAAAAATAATCGCATGAATCAATTAGCGTGCATTGCAAATTGGAAAATGCATATTATGCTATGCTTGGTTACTAGATCACTTAAAAGAGACAGCTTGTGTGGAGCGTGCCCGTATATATTTCTGCTATAAAGCGAGATAGTTGCATTCATTGCTTACGTTTGTTTGAACTAGCCTCTAATTGTCTTTTATAAACCGGGCATTGCGAGCTATAACATGGATGCTTTCCAGAGCAATTAGCACATTTAGTGTCACGGACACATGGATTGTCTTTAGGGTTTTCGTGATCGCCGGAGCACCTGGAACACGTCGCATTGTTAGGGCAATCTCGTTGCAAGTGGTCAAACTTTTGGCATTTAAAACACCTCAGAGGGGTGGCAACATATTTGTCCACCTTGATATGGCAATAACCGACGTAAACGCCATATTTCAGTGCTTTTTCAAGAGCTTCTCTGTCTCTGAATGTTAGCTTGACTGACTTGCTAGTACCATAGCGTTTCGGTTCTTGGATTCCTTCTATAGCAGGCTCAATCTCCTCGATTGTCGTATCTTCAGGGACAAATTTAGCCACTGCCAGGAATTTCGGTTTATGGACTTTAACTACAGCCGCGGAATTTGATTTAATGCTATTAGCTATAGCTTCTGCATCATGCTCGGTTCTAACATACAACACCAGCGTATCGCTCCTCGTAACTACCTTCTGTACTTTTCCGGATGCACCATTGGAATCAAGAAATTCTTTCTGCTTTTGGCACGATTTATAGATTTCTGGTGGTGCTTCTTTTACGTGAAGCGGGATACTTAGAGATTCACTGGGAGTAGGCCACGTATTAGTGACAAAACTGGCGTTGCATAGGTCTAGCCATGCATTTATTTTTTCACCACATTCGTTTAGTTTGCACGTTTATGAGGTAAATACATCGTGAGGTAAGGAAGGAGTCTCAGATGGATCATAAATAGTGAATTTGAAAGGGAAATCACCCTTAGCGTCCAATTCCTTCATAGCATGAATCGCATCTTCTACAAAAACAGATGCATTTATTGTGCTTCAACGCTCTTTCAAAATGGTTCCATCTTTATCTAATTGATCTCGTATAAATCTTACGGATTTTGTGACAGATTCCTTGTCAAAAAATCTCACGGCAGTGCTTACAACCGATTCATGGGGAATATCTTTGAAGTTAAGTGAACGCTGGATGAAATTTAAAAAAGGGCTATATAAATACTTGATTTTTGCCATTTTTCTTCGCTTATAATCTATCCAAATTAAGTCCAATCGTACCCAATGATGTCACAGAAATTAACAATCCAAGTCCTTAATCACATCGAAAACCGGTCCAGAAAGTATTCGCAAACATATACGTATCGCCTCTGGCTATTCACTCGTTTCTTGGGTGAATGAATGCTGAATGAACTACACAGAAAGAATGCTGACGAGATATAGCTAACAAAGCCTGTGGGAATTGCGGGTACCCAAGTCACCTTTCCCCAGCAGTTTAAGGATCACTATCCGGCCGATACCGATATGGCTCTTGTGTTGTTTCCCGCTCTCTTCTGCACAGGCTGTCACTAATCAGCGAAAAAATAATGAAAACTTGGCCAATAAACTATTTTTATTAGCCAAATAATCCTTTTTCTTTCCTTCCTTTTTCTTTTTATTTCCCTTCTTTCCAGGTAAAATAATATAGACACCAATGTCAAAGGCAGCACAGTAGCTATGTCTAAGCACAAAACGTTATAGCTTCAAGGGTATACATATCCTTCATGAATGTGTATGTCGTGTTGATAATTGCTAATATTTTTTTACCTGCTACCTTTCAAAAAGTTTATTTACCAGCTGCCATTCAAAAATTATAGTTTTTGTCAAGAAGTCTTTCAAAATGTGATATTGGAAGCTACAGTGATGACTCTGGTCAACTTTAGTTCTGAAAAATGGTCGCTCCGAAACGCAGATGAAGATTTGCTAGATGTTTCCCAAAGAAATTGTCTACTGATTGTTTTGGGTACCTGGCTGACCTATCGTACTTCAAACAATAGGCTGTACGAACAATTTGGTTCAATCCCGCTTTCTAGGACTGTAATGAGAGAAAGGTTGAAATGGCAGGGCTTCTTCTGCGGATGAGGGGTGACAGGTTTCCGAAGATTGTACTATTGTCCAACCGTTTAGGGCTAAAGGGAATGCAGGTCGCCCGTGGTTGGGGCGGAGGGATAAATAAAGATTTAAGGAAATGGGAACTTCCTGGGAGGATATAAAAAGAGAGGCTTTGAATTGATTTGGATGGAGGAGGAGCGTGCGTAGCTGTGTTGGCCTCAGGTGGTTCAGTGATGTGGTTAGTTGTTTGTAGCAGTAATAGTAACTTTCACATCAATATTTCCTCAATTTTTTAGTTCAATTCCCTTGGCCTTGGTAATATTGGCTTTAAAAACAGTTGTTGTAGTGGTAGTAGCGGTAGAAGTAGCAGTGGTAGTAGTTGTAATAGTAACAAAATTGTGTTGCCTTTAAGCCAGTTCACCTACCTCCATGATGGCTCGGAAGTTTCAGCTTGATATGGTAAGCCATTCCAAAGACATTTTGATACGCCCTTTTGACAATCTCTATTTACTAAGTACATTTTGATTTAGTTCAACTTTGCCCTCAACACTCAAATTTTTAGTTCAATACCCTCAGACTTAGTGGTTACTAACATGAGAAGTAGTAGTTGTGGTAGTAGTAGTGCCAGCAGTAGTAGTGATCGTTGTTGTAGTAGTAGTAGTCGTAGTATTAGTAGTAGTAGCTTACAAATATTGCTGGTTTAGTCGATTGATCGGACCCCATATCTTTCCCTGAAAGTTACAAATCAACGCACTAGATTAATTCCTGAGATAACCCCTTTCGACAACCCATATGCACGTATCGTGATGGTCGGTTGAATATACCCCCTCATTATACCCCGAAAGTTTCATCTTTATTACTAATTTTTTCTTTCGTACTTGATATTGAAAGTAAACCTTAAAACTATAGTAAAACTTTGAACTGATGAGCTTTCAGCAATTAATATCATTAAACATCAAATATTCAGTTTAATTTACTAGTTCTTTCTAAAGTTGTTCAAGATGAATATAGTTTCACAACAAACAAGAGTGTGGACACTGGCCCTTCCTTAACTGTAAATAAAAACCAAAAGCCTACTGCGTCATTGACGCTTAACTGAAAACGAATTATATTACAAATATTTTCTTTTCCATTTCTTACAGCATTGAAAATAAAAATAAAATTATAGTGAAATAAACTCTTGAACTGATGGATATTTCAACAATCAATATTGTTATACATCAAATATTCAATTTGATGTTGTTTATACTTTCCAAGACTGCTCAAGACGCATATAGTCAGTAAAGCACCAATTACGCAGTAGGTTTTAGACTTTTACAGTGAGAGAAGGAGGCGATACCCTAACTCTTGTTTGTAGTGATTTTTGTTCGTTTCAAGCTTGATTTGCATAGTCAATTTAAGTGTCACTCGTTTTAAGATTTATTTATTCGCTTACATTAATAGCTATTGTATGTTTGTTTGCATTGATTGTTTATTTAATTTCTGTTCGTTTTATGTTTCACTTATGCTTCAATAACAATATATTTTTTTCGTTTTAAGCTGGATTTTCATATTTAATCTAAGCATAACTGGATTTAAAATTTATTTATTCATTTATATTATTATTTGCTGTATGTTTTTTGCTATTTTTGTTTATTTAATTCTTTTGTTTTGGATTTCATTTATTCTTTAATAGTAATTTCTGGTCGTTTTGAGTTTGAATTTTAACAGGTATTAGTATCTAATGAGTTTAAGTTTAAAATTGCCTTTACTTTTCTTTGAAAAACTTATATTTAGGAATTTTTTTTTTAATTTGTTTTTGTTCGTTTTTGATTGAAAAAGTTTCAGGTTTTTAAGAATTCCTTATATCAGAATAAACCTTTTTTTTTTAAACCAAATATTCATCAAAGTATCAACACTGATATCAAAGTAACAATATCAAAGTAAAAAAATGGGTTTATGTCAACCTCGGAGTTTTGTATTATCTGATGTTTGAACTATTTTAAACAAAATAGCTATCTCAAAATTTTATCGGAATAGTTTGGGGAAAAAAGGGCGTGGGAATGGGGGGGCTAATTGCCCTTTGGTCTCTTTTGACTGTTTAAAAATGAACTAGAACTTTCAATTTTCAATCAAATGAGCCCTCTCTGAAGTTTATACGAGCATCCCTTCTATAAGAACCATATATACCAACAGAGAATAACTTACAACGCCTGTCCGTGGGCCCTCGGGGGTTTTGTCGACCTCGGCGTTTTAATATCTGATGTTTGAACTATTTTTAACAAAATTGTAACCTTAAATTTTTATCGGATGGGTTTATACATCCGATAAACCCAAAGGCGTGGAGGGCAGGAAGGACTAGTTGCCCTCCGATCTTTTTTCACTCTAAGAAAATGAACTAGAACTTTTAATTTTCATTCAAATGAGCCAACTCTGATGTTTATACGTGCATCTCTTTCGTAAGAACCATATAAGGCTCCAGGAAATAGCTTATAATACCGGCCCCCGGGCCCTGGGGGGCTGTGTCGACACCGGAGTTTTTGTTATCGGACCTTTGAACTACTTTAAAAAATGGTTATCTAAAAGTTTGTATCGGATGGGTTTGGTGGGAAACGGCATAGGGGGGGGGGGCTAGGATTTCCTCCGATCTCTTTTAGCAGGTTACTTTCCAATATCTTTTGACGCTGAAAAAGTGAACTAGAACTCTCAATTTTCATTCAAATCAGCCTTCTCTGAAGTTTATACGAGCACCCCTTCCGTGAGAACCATATATGCCCCCAGGGCATAACTTAAAACGCCTGCCCTCAGGCCCTGGGTGTTTCTGTCGACACCGGAGTTTTTTTTTATTTGAATTTTGAACTATTTTTTAACAAAATGGCTATCTCAAAATTTTTATCAGACGCATTTGGGAGAAAAGGGGCATGGGGGGATAGTTGCCCACTGACCCCTTATGACTATTAAAAACTGAACTCGAAGTTTCAATTTCCAATCAAATGAGCCCTCTCTGAGGTTTATACGAGCATCCCTTCCACAACAGCTGTGTATGCCCCCAGGCATAACTTACAACTTCTATCCCGGGCCTTGGAGGATTTTGTCAACTCCGGAGTTTTCGTTATATGTTGTTTGAACCATTTTGAAAAAAATGGCTCCCTCAAAGTTCTTATCAGATGGGTTTGAGGAAAATAGAGTTCTTATATATTGCCGTCGCAAGTTAATACAGACATGTCGCTGTGTCTTTGCACGTGGAATTGCCACCTTACTACGGGATATTTAGATGTTCTGCAGACGATTGAGATATTTTCTTCAAAATTTGATATAATGGGTTTTTGTGAAACTTTTTTGAGTTCTGACCAATCTCTCTCGGCTTTTTCTTTTCCAGGATATGGTTTTGAGGTAAGGAACCGATCAACTATGAACCGAGGAGGCCTGGGTTTTTGTATTAAGAAGAATATGAAGTATGTGGTGAGGGAGGATTTGGGTGTATGGATAGAAGGTAAGATTGAAAGTTTTTGTTTTGAATTAGAAATTGAAAAAGGGAAAGTTTTAATTAGTTTGGTGTATAAGCCGCCCAGTGCTCGCCTGGATGAGTTTGTAGCAGGTTTTGATGAGTTTATGAGGTTGGTTTCGTCTACAAGCATGGATTTTTTTTGTATGGGTGATTTTAACTATAATCTTTTAGATCTTTGTGGTAATAATTTTGATTTTTTTTAATTATATGATTTCAAGTGACCTTTACCCTTTAACTTGTGTACCTACCCGAATCTCTACTCATTCTGCGACCTTAATTGATAACGTCTTCGTGGGACCTAGTTATTTGAGTCAAAGCTATTCAGATATGATAGTATATCCAGGCTCGGATCATCTCCTGGTAATTGCTCATGTTACGTATCTTAGACAACGACGTATCCCGGCTAAAAAAAATACTGACACGTGAGCTGAAAAAGCAAAATTTGAATAGCTTTGCCGAGGAGTTGAGCTGTATGAAGTGGGACTCGGTCCTGGGAATTTCTGGTGATTCTTCTCTAGCGTATAATCAGTTCATGTATATTTTCCAACCGATTTATGAGAAAACACGCCTGTTGCGCTTGACCAAAAGAAGAGGGATGATCCCCGCAAGCCGTGGATTACGAAGCCAATAATAGACATGATAAACAAAAGGAACTTGTTATATGAGCAATATCTTAACAGTCAGGATGACGCAGATTTTACGGAGTTCAAGCGAGTGAGAAATAAGGCGAATAGTATGAGAAGGCAAGCAAAGAAGAAGTATTTTGAAGAAAAGTTTTCTGATAGTAAGGGAGATACCAAAGCCACATGGCAGGTTATTAATGAGTTTATGGAAAATCAGAAAAGTAGTCAGTCGCCATGCATTGATATAAATGGAAGTTATGTGGATGATTAAAGTGTGGTCGCGACTCATTTTGGCCAGTTTTATTCTCAGGTTGGCTCGTCTGTGCAAGAGAATGTAAGGTGTGACAGAGAAAATTTTCTTAGCGAGGAATTCATGGACTCTCGTGGAGATACTGTTGAGTTCCAGTTTGAAGAGTGTACAAGTGATGAATCGATTAAAATAGTGAAAAATATAAAACCGAATTCTGTTCGAATAGATGACATGAATTTGAGAACTTTTAAAGCTGTGTTAATGTATATACTACCATGTATTCTCCATATTATCAATTTATCTATGGTAACGGAGACCTTTCCAGAAGCGTTGAAGCAAGCTAAAGTTATCCCGCTTTACAAAAGGGGTGCCAGGTCACAAAACTGGAGACCAATATCGATACTGCCTTTATTGTCAAAAATTTTGGAAAAAGTGATTCATCGCCGTCTATACGACCATCTCACGAAACATAGCCTACTCAGTGACACCCAATTCGGGTTTCGAAAAGGTCATTCCACTAGTCATGCTGCCATTCATCTTGTTGATTTTGTAAATAATTGTTCAGTAAAAGGTGAAATCCCCCTAACAGTATTTATTGATTTTAGGAAAGCATTTGATACGGTAGATTTTAAAATTTTATTGCAAAGATTAGAATGCTTAGGTGTTAAAGGAGTGAGTTTGAAGTGGTTTGAAAGTTATTTGTGTAGGAGGTCTATTAATATGATGATTGATGATGCTTTTTCTTCCCCTTATCAAGTGTCGCACGGTGTGCCACAGGGATCGGTCCTGTGTCCACTTCTGTATCTGGTTTATGTGGATACCATGAGGTGTTATCTTCCAGATTGTTGTTTAACGTCATTCGCTGATGACACTGCAGTTACGTTTTCTAGTCGTTGTTTGGATAGTCTTGTGTTGAAAGTGAATTGTGTTCTGAGAAATTTCCATCTTTTTACTAGTTTGAGTTTGTTATCAGTTAATGTTACTAAGACTAATTTTATTGTATATTCTAGAGTTGGCAATCCCAGTGATATTGATGGTAGAATTCTGTTTAATAATAAGCCTGTAGTTCAAGTTCAAGAAATCAGGTAATTAGGTTCTTACATTGATTGTAATTTTTCGTGGAAACGCCACAGTGATGTTGTTGCCACAAAGGTTGCACGTGGCCTTGGATTGATTCGTCGCTTTAAAAAATTTTTACCTCAGAGAGTTTTATTGCTTTTATACCATGCTTTGATTCACCCATATGCTTCGTATGGATGCATGTTATGGGCAAGTAATTTTTATGGGAATTTTAAACATGTACAGACTCTTCAAAATAAAGCGATGCGTCTTATTGGTGGGTATGTTGAAGGTACACATAACACTTCAGCTTGCTTCAACAATTTGCAAGTGTTGAATGTAGGACAGCTAAGGGACTACCAAATAGGAATATTTGACTATCAATGCTGGAATAATGTTAGCCCAGAGGCTTTTCGTGAATATTTTAGTGACAATAGGTCTTTGCACCATTATGAAACTCGTCATGCTAGTGAATTCATTGTTCCGAATAGAAGTGGAACCAGGGCCGGCTTCCATACTAGATTTTTAGGACCTAATGTGTGGAATGCTCTCTGTTCCAGAGAGTATTCGGGCGGCTGAGTACCTGGGGTTATTTAAAAAGAAATTGAAAAAATATTTGTTAGGTCAAGGTTCAGTTTTTTTTTTATTATTATTATTATTATTATTATTATTATTATTATTTAAATGAATTGATGATATTTTTTTTTCTTTTTAGTGTTTTTGTTTTCTTCTTATTATTATTATTAATTTTTGTTTTCCTTTGTTTATAGTTAAATCATTAATTAGTAAATGAGTTGTATATACCCGCCCAGTCGCAAGTGCTTTTTTGTATCTTTCTTGGGGAGGGTATTGGCATATTAGTTAAATGTATTTTGAGGTTAAATAAAATGAACTGAACTGAACTGAACTGATCCCTTATGACTCTTAAAAAGTGAACTCGAAGTTTCAATTTCCAATCAAATGAGTCCTCTCTGAGGTTTATACGATCATCCCTTCCACAACAGCTGTGTATGCCCCCAGGCATAACTTACAACTTCTACCCTGGGCCCTGGAGGATTTTGTCAACTCCGGAGTTTTCGTTATATGTTGTTTGAACCATTTTGAAAAAAATGGCTCCCTCAAAGTTCTTTACAGACGGGTTTGAGGAAAATAGGGCGGGGAGAGGGGGGGGGCTAGTGGCCCTTCGATCTCTTTTGACTCTTGAAAAGTGAACTAGAAGTTTCAATTTCCAATCATATGAGCCCTCTTCGAAGTTTATCCGAGCATCCCTTCCCTAAGAACTTTATATGACCCCAGAGCATTACTTGCAACGCCTGCCTCCTGGCCCTGGGGGTTTGTGTTGACCCCGGAGTTTTCATTATATGATCTTTGAACTATTTAAAAAAAATGGACATCTCAAAGTTCTTATCAGATAGGTTTTAGGAAAAAAGGGCATGAAGGGGGGGGGGAGGCTAGTTGCCCTCTGATATCTTTTGACTCTTTAAAAGCAAACTAGAACTTTCAGTTTCCAATCAAATGAGCCCTCTCTAAAGTTTATAAAAGTATACTTTCCATAAGAACCATATATGCCCCCAGAGCAATACTTACAACGCCTGCCCCGGGCCCTGGGGATTGCCTTGACACAGGAGTTTTTCTTATATGACCTACGAAGTGGCCATACGTAAAGGACCTTTTGTTACATGATCTTCGAACTATTTTTAACAAAATGGTTTCCTCAAATTTTTTATCGGATTTATTTGGGGAAAAGGGTTGGGGGTTGCCCTCCTATCACTTATGACTGTTAAAAAGGGCACTACAACTCTCGATTTCCAATCGAATGAGCCCCTTTTGAAGTTTATACGACGACCCCTGCTATGTGAAATGCCTCTGGGAAAAAACTCAATGGAGTGTGTGGGGAGGCTAGCTGCCCTCCGATGACTTTTGACTCTTACAAAGTGAATTACAACTTACAATTTCCAATTAAATGAGCCCTCTAAGAACTTTATACGAGCATCACTTCCATAACAAATATATATGGCCCCAGGACATAACTTACAACGGCTACCTCCAGGCCCTGGGGGGCTGTGTCGACACTGAAGTTTTTGTTATCTGAACTTTGAACTGTATCTAACAAAATGTCTATCTCAAAACTTTTATCTCATGTATCTAGGGTGTGGAGGAGGGAGGACTGGGTACCCTCCGATCTCTTTTGACTCTTAAAAAGTCAACAATAACTTTAAATTTCCAATCACATGAGCCCTCTTCGAAGTCTACACGAGCATCCCTTCCATAAGAACTATATATACCCCCAGAGCATTACTTACAACACCTGCCTCTGAGCCCTGGGAGGTTGTCTCGATACAGGAGTTTTTCTTATCTGACCTTTGAACTATCTTTAATGAAATGGCTATTTTAAATTCTATCGGATGGGCTTTGGGAAAAAAGGGTGTGGGGGGGGGCTAGTTGCCCTCGGATTTCTTTTGACTCTTATCTTTGATTCTCTCAAGTTTATACGAGCATCCCTTTCATAAGAACCATATACGCAGCCAGGACAACACTTACAACGCCTACCCCTGGGCCCTGGGGGGTTGTGTTGACACCGGAGTTTTTGTTATCTAATTTTTGAACAATTTTCAAAAAACTGGCTATCTCAAAGTTTGTAGCGGATGGGTTTGGGGAAAAAGGGTGTGGGAGGGGCTAGTTGCCCTTAAATCTCTTGACTCTTAAATAGTGAACTAGAAATTTCCAATTCCAACCAAATGAGCCCTCTATGAAGTTAATACGAGCATCCCTTTCGTAATAACCAAACATGCCTTTAGGGCATAACCTAGAACGGCTTCCCCTGGGCCCGGGGGGTTGTATTGACACCAGAGTTTTTCTTATCCGACCTTTGAACTATGTTTAACAAAATGTCTGTCTCTAAATTTTCATCAGATAGGTTTGAAAAGAGAAGGTGTAGGGGAGCTAGTTGCCCTTAGATCTCTTTTGACTATTAAAAAGTGAGCTCCAACTTTCAATTTCCAATCAAATGAGCCCTCTCTGAAGTTTATACGAAAACCCCTTTCATAAGAACCATATATGCCCCAAGGCATAACTTACAACGCCTGTCTCCGGTCCCTGGGTTTTTTTTCGACACCTCAATTTTTTTTATCTGACTTTTAAACAATTTTTAACTTAATTGCTGTCTCAAAATTTTTATCGGATGCATTAGGGGGAAAAGGGGCATGGGGGGGGGGCTAGTTGCCGTCCAATCTCTTTTGACTCTCAAAAACTGAACATGAACTTTCTATCTCCAGTCAAATGAGCCCTTTCTGAAGTTTTTACGAGCATCCCTTCCATAAGAACCATATATTCCCCTTGGGTATAACTTACGACGCCTGCCCTCGGCCCCAAGGTGCATATAGTTTTCAGTAAAGCGCCAATGACGCAGTAGATTTTAGACTTTTACAGTGAGGGAAGGAGGCGATACCCAAACTCTTGTGATTTTTGTTCGTCTCAAGCTTGATTTGCATATTCAATTTAAGTTTCACTCGTTTTAAGATTTATTTATTCATTCACATTAATATCTATTATATGTTCGTTTGCATTGATTGTTTTTTTAATTTCTGTTCGTTTTAACTTTCATTTATACTTCAATAGCAAAATATTTTTTTCGTTTTAAGCTTGATTTTCATATTCAATCTAAGCATTACTTGCTTTAAGATCAATCTATTCATTTATATTATTACTTGTTGTATGTTTTTTCCTATGATTGTTCATTTAATTTCTGTTCGTTTTGGGTGGTTTCATTTGCTTTTTAATAGTAGTTTCTGGTCGTTTTTATTTTGTATTTTAACATGGGTTTGTATCTGCTGAGCTTAAGTTTAAAATAGACTTTACTTTTTTTTTGAAAACTTATTTTTCGGAAAATTTTTTTTAATTAACAAAAATAAGACATTGTAGCCGCATGGCCTTTGCTATAGGCAATGCTATAGCGTTGCCTTTGAAAGTTCCGGTAGTAGCAGTAGTAGTAGTATTAGTGGTAATAGCAGTAGTAGTATTAGTAGTAGTAATAGTAGTAGTAGTAGTGGTAGTAATAATAGTAGTAGTAGTAGAAGTGAAGAAGTAGCAGTAGTAGTAGTAGTAGTAGTAGTAGTAGTAGTAGTAGTAGTAGTAGTAGTAGTAGTAGTAGTAGTAGTAATAGCAGAAGTAGCGGTAGTAGTAGCTGTACTAGAAGTATTAGCTTTAGTAGTAGCAGTAAAAATAATAATGGTAGTAGTATTAGACGTAGCATTCACATTTTGCCAGTTGATCTTCCTCTTTAAGCATTCCTTGGTAAATTCCAACTTGATCCCCAAATCTATTCTTGACATACTCCCTTCAGACAATCTGAAAGCACAAAGTGTGTTTTGATTCATTTCAAAGTTTTCCTCAGTATTCTCTCAGATTTTCATCTTCATGCTCTTAGCCTTAATAGTACTAGTATCATAATAATAGTGTTGCATTAGCAGTAGTAGTAACAGTTCTAGTAAGAATCAGGTAAGAATCAGCTTTAATAACAATGGTAGCATGTTGCCTTTTTGTTAAATAAATCAAGATGAAGCTTCATATTGATCTATTTGATAATATGCGTACAAATATTATGTTTTGATTTAGTTTCATTTTCCTGTCGGCATTACCTCAGATGTTAAGGAAACCCTAGACGGTCAATCATTTTGATCAAAAGCTTCTGTCAATTGATTGACGTATGCTCCAATCAACCTTGAATCGACTTATAAATCAACCCTTCGATCTTGACCAAAGCTAATTTCAAGTTTATTTTAAGTCACGGCCAGATTTTTAGTTTCAGTTCTGAGTCGGGTAGTGAAGTGTCTATCGTGTTTGAAATGCAGAAGAATACTGATTTTGCTTTTCTTGCATGTACTTTGGTTGCACTAAACCGAAAAAAAAACAGAAAAAAGGAAATGTTGTTGGTCCAAGGAGTGGTACAAGATGAGAAATCGCTTCACTAATGATCATTTACTGAATGTTCTACTGCGATACAGAACAAGAAGACTACAAGAACTTTATCAAAATTGGCCAAGATAGTTTTGATTTTTTACTCAAGCTAGTGCGGCACAATATACAGAAGAAAGGTGAGAACCGAACTCCTTCTCTCGGCAGAATGCACAACTCCGCTTCAAAAAGCGTATCGTTAATAATTTTTTTCAGCAAATCGTTTTTGGTCTGGGCGTAGCTTCTTCATTTTCATAGCCCAACCTTGAGCTAGAATATTCTCTTTTGTCTGACGTTGCTTGAAGTACGAGTATTCCGTAGCTAACTCCACAAGTTGGTCAGTGGAATCTGGCTGATTTTTTTTTTTTCTCTTTCTATTTACCCTCTTTTTTCCCGTTTTTTCATTCTAACTGAAAATTCCACTGAAAATATTTCTTGCGGATGAACTCGAGTGAAAAAGTTTTCTTAGCACACTTTAATTTGCAAAAAAACTTTGATTTTTGATGGTTTTTAAAATCATGCCGGTGATCCCCTCCTCCAGAGAAAAGTTTTCCATCAAAACCCAGCAAAAGTGTATTTTCCAACAAAGGTTTTATTTGGGAGGTGAGAAGTGTACAACAGAAACTTTAAAAAACGCCTCAAAACTTTGAAATCAATATCTACTCCCTTGTGATTTATGAGAATAATTCTGGTCTACGCTGTTATTATGAAAGTAAAGACTAGCATTAGACCCCAAAATGATCAGACTATATAATGTAGGGGAGGGGGTCTACTCCTTCCTCGTCCCTACCCCCACCTCATGATCGCAGAAGCTTCGGAGTGTGCTCATTAGACCAGAAATTGAGAGTTCTAGTCTTTTTTTTTTTAAGTGCAAAGGGATTAGAGACCAACCAACCAGCCGCATAGGGGTCATGAAAAAATGAAGTGTTACGAAATGAGTGGTTGATACGTCTGTCTGTATCAGAATTGAGAGCTGAAACCCTTTCTGACACTAGTTTTTATTATAAACGTCAAATAAAATGAAAAAAATTAATTTTTAGTAAAAAAATAGCAAAATTTCGCTATTTTTGGCAAAAAAAAAATAAGTAATAACCATGATATCTTTTTTTTGTGTGTATTTTTTGTCCGTTAATGCAGATTACGATATGTGCACGATTGATGGAAAGGGCACTTTCCACGGTATTGCAACCCTAGCATCTGTCACTCCCCCTCTGAAAAATAAAGTGGTATCAATCCCAAGAGGGAGTGTTTCTCTAGACGCCGTGACGCTCAAAGATCAAGTCCCAATTTACCCTTTTCGGATAAGTGAAACGGTGCTTTCTCAGATTCGGTACGAGAAAATATCACAGACCATTGTGAATGATCTATTCACATTCCTTGACCCGCTCTGGGTGTCATCGTGGTTTTTCAAGAGCCCAAGACCTAACTGGAGTGGTTTTATGCAATCGATTTTCTCGCACTCGCTCGACGAAGATCACAAACCCCTTGCGACAAGGCAAGTATTATTTTTTTGCCCATGATCGATCTGCCTTCTAGCAATGAATCATGCTTATACTCAATCCTGTGCTTCATTGCTAGTCAGAGGAGGGAATACGGATTTACGCCAGTCGTCACATTCGATCAGCCACTTTGGTGGAAGGCAATGAAGATTATCAAGTCCGACGTGTCCGATGAGCTGGATAACGTTATCATCAAATTCAGAGGCTTTCACTTGATGACGAGCTTCGTCGGATACATAAGGCACCTGATGCAAGACGGTGGGCTCAAAGAAATCTTGAAAATAGTATACGCACCGGCAACGGTACCACATATACTCTCTGAGAAAGTAATTTATAGAGCTAGTAGAGCTCACATTCTCGTGAGCTCGGCTCTCTACGCTCATCTTTTAGGACAAGATGTGGGAACTTTGGAT
This sequence comes from Artemia sp. Qi Xiang Cuo, assembly GCF_049724085.1. Classification (NCBI taxonomy): domain Eukaryota; kingdom Metazoa; phylum Arthropoda; class Branchiopoda; order Anostraca; family Artemiidae; genus Artemia; species Artemia sp. Qi Xiang Cuo. The sequence goes on along the minus strand of NC_142806.1, from coordinate 62,890,193 downwards.
ACTTTCGGCCTTGAGAAACTCTGCAACGACACCCTTGAGGGAAAAATGTCTCCCAGAGACCTTGAAGGAGCACCAGAACTGGGACTACTGGAAACTATTATCAAACAGAAGATTGAAGACCTACGAGATCACCGAACAGCAAAGCTCTAGCTGTAGTACCTTGACATGGTTGAAAAGCTTATCAAGTTTATACGTACCGAGAGACTGGGCCTATGGGACCTGCATTTACAGGTTGCAGCAAAAATGCTTCCCTAATTAGCCGCATCTGGTCACAACCTTTAGGTGAAATCTGTCTGGTTGTACATCCAAGAGATGACTAGCACTTCTTCTGAGTCGTCACCCAAAAATGTTTCAGATGTTCAGTGAGCAAGGACATACGATTAGAAGGTCAGATCGGGCTGGGCCGGCCTCTCAGCAGACTTAGTTATTGAACAAGAGTACATGCGAAGCCTAAAGACATCGGGAAGGCTCACTGGTGGTGGTGGCATAACTGAAGAAAAGAGAGTGATTTGGGTCCTATCGAGCCCGGCGTGTATTGAGGTCAACCTGTTGATGCAGAACGTGACAAATATCGGCTACTCTACAAGCGAGCACCATCTTGACTTGAGTCTGAACTGGCAAAACGGTGACTGTAAAGATACCGCGAAGTTGGTAGATTTCTTCGAAGTGTCATCCCCATTCAAAGGCAATGTACAACTGAGAAACGTTGCAAATGGTGTAACTTCATCCCAGGCGTGAATGCTGACGAAGCCAAATCAGCTGGGAAGAAAATCTTAGACAAGATGTCTATTGAGGTCAACCTGTTGATGCAGAACGTGACAAATATCGGCTACTCTACAAGCGAGCACCATCTTGACTTGAGTCTGAACAGACAAAACCGTGACTTTAAAGATACCGCGAAGTTGGTAGATTTCTTCGAAGTGTCATCCCCATTCAAAGGCAATGTACAACTGAGAAACGTTGCAAAGGGAGTAACTTCATCTCCAGGCGTGAATGCTGACGAAGACGAATCAGATGGGAAGAAATTCTTAGACAAGATGTCAGAAAAGACCTTGAAGGATCACGTCTTTAGAAAGAAAGACCAAGTGTCTCTGATGACCACGAAAAAGTCGGGCTCTTCTGAGGTGGCGCTCATCGACCCGGCGCTACTTTTTCAGAGGTTCATTATCGTTGCCCAGAGGTCTAGTCTCAAGGAAGATTATTTCGAGTTTGAGCTCTGTACCGTTCCTCCTGCTCTTTTAGAAAGAAACGGATTCATGTGAAAGGACAACAAGCCCGAGATAGCAAAAGCAGTCTATCAGTCATGTGGGTTTGATGCTCAGTCCCCAAGACCGGTGGGAAGGACCAGCTTCGTCTTAGACGGGGGCGCCCTTCTCCATTGGATCCCGTGGAAGGTCGCTTCCACATACAAGGCTATCATGTCTTCGTACATTCATTAGATCAAAAAAAAGTATCCCCGTGCTGTTGTCGTCTTCGACGGATACGACGGTGGTCTGTCAATCAAAGATGCAACCCTTTAGTGTCGAGCTGGATCTGTCGGCCGCGAAGTGTTATTTACCGAAGACATGAATCTTTGCATGAAGAAAGAGGAGATTCTTTCATGCAAGGAGAACAAATCGCGTTTTCTGAAGATTCTTAGAAACGCTCTGGTAGCCAGCGATTGCAATGTATGCCACTCTGAAGGATATGCTGATCTAGACATAGTAAAGAAGGCTACGGAAACTGCACTCCATAGCGACACCATTGTGGTTGCTGATGACACGGATATTCTCATCCTCCTCATTTTTCATGTAAACACAAGTTCAAATCGAGTTTACTTCTCGCCGGAAGCAAAACTCGGAAGTGTATGCTCAGTTTGGGATGTTTTTCCAGCTGATGCCATTCTGTCACGCCATACTGGGTTGCGACACAACATCGCACCTTTATGGCATCGGAAAATGAAAAGCTCTTCAGCTATTGTTATCCAGCTCGAGTTTCAGAGACGCCGGTCAGAGGCAGCTAGAAAGCTTTGCTGATACTTTACATCTGCCAGGATCTGCCAAGTCTTGACACTGCCAGGAACCAAGTTTTCCAGAGGAAACTCAATACTGCCACCTCATTCGTACACCCACAAGAGCTGCCTCCAACTATGATGGCAGCGAAGTATCATTCGTTCCGAATCTACAGCCAGGTTCAGATTTGGCTAGGGAACACGGTTGACCCCCTAAGCTGGGGATGGAATCTTCAAGGCAACGAAGTTTTAGAGCCAAAAATGACGGATATTCCCGCTGCTTCTCCTCATCTTCTAAAGACAGTGAAGTGTTCTTGCCGAGCTGATGGTTGCGACAGTGAGAGATGCTCCTGCAAGAAAAATGGCCTGGAATGCACCTTAGCTTGTCCAGTATGTAGATGAGTTTCGTGCAACAACGCGAAGTGTCAAGAAGATGCATTTTCTGAGGCTTAGCTTTAAGCCTGTGATTTTATTTTTCCTGTGATTTTTGTTCCTTTGATCAATCAGATGTGTAATTTTCTTCCGTTTTATTACAAATAATTTTTACCACGTCGTTTTTTGTTTTTTTGTAGGTGAAATGATTTTTTTATAAAATTCCTGCGAAGATCAAAGTTTTGGAGGAAGGGGGGGGAGGATGGGTATTAAAAAGATCTTTAAGCATCTCAGAAAACCTAGTTTGTCAACTCAAAACTGATCTAGAAACTTCTATCGAGCGCTTGTTTTTTTTTTACCTAAAACATTAAAATTTGTTCATTTTTGTTCAAAAACAGAGTATTTCTGATTTATTTTTGACATTTCGGAAACTAACATCAGAAATGGTTTCAGCTTTTAAATCTGATACAGAAAGACATCAAACACCAGTTTCGTGATATTTAATTTTTTTTCCAAAAAAAATAAAAAATTAATAGACACAAACGGCAAAAAGACAAATTTCGCAACGAGTTAGAGATGGCGATTTTGTATATGTTGTTCAGCGATTTTTTCTGGTTTGGATAGTGAAGAAAGCATTACTTTATCAATTTGTTCCTGGTCAAACCTTATTATTCCTGTACTATCAGTGTGATCCCGGTATAACTCAACTAATAAACAAATAAACTCGCGCTCCACATTTTGCATTCTTCCGGTATATCTTCCATTGTTTTTGGCGCGTGACTGACGCAATATTTGGACAAAACTAGTCTAGACGGCCAATCACCCTCGCCAACCAATTGAGTCACTCAAACTTTCTATGAATCACCATCAACGCTTGACTAAAGCGTCAAACAGGTTCCTAGACGGCCAATCATGCTTTAATCAATCGATTGATGGAAGCTTTTGACCGTCTAGGGCGTCCTTTAATTGCAATATCCTCAGCCTTGATAGTATTTGCTATAGAATCAGTAGTTTCAGTGGCAGCAGTAGTAGTAGTGGTAGTTGTAGTAGCAGGAGCAACAGTAATAGCGTGCAAACTTTTTCTTTTTTGGTCAACTGATGATATCCTTTATCATTTCCTGAAAGATCCAAATTAATATACTCAATTATTCCTTAGTTGCACCCTTTTGACAATAGTATGCACGGTTCCATTGCATCTGAACCACCGTGTAACTGAACCCCAAATAACTGAACGCCTGTAACTGAGCCACCGTGCAACTGAGCCACCGTGCAACTGAACCACCATACCATTGAACCACCGTGCAAATGAACCACCGTGCAACTCGACCCCGTAAAACTGAACCCCCGTGCAACTGAACCCTCGTGCTACTGAACCATCATGCAACTGAACCCCTTTAAATGAACCCTCATGCAACTCAACCCCCGTGCAACTCAAACCCATTTAACTAAACCCCCGTGCAACTGAACCATCGTGCAACTGAACCACCGTGCAACTGAACCACCGTGCAACTGAACCACCGTGCAACTGAACCGCCGTGCAACTGAACCCTCGTGCAACTCAACCACCAATTCTAACACAAGTTAGAATCTCAACCTTGTTGGAATTGTTTGCTTTTTTAAGTATTTATATAAATTACTTTCAAGATGAGTTATAAAAATGCTCTGTTTTGTTGTCACAAAAACAAAGAAAATCGGGCGTCATAAACTCTTAAATTTAGATTTATTTCTCTTTTTTATGTCTGTTAATTGAGGTTCCCTTCATTCTGTCACTTTCTGCGGGTCTAAGCGTTTATCTCCCTCCCCCGCGGAAAATTTTCACTCCTTCACCCACGGAAACCTCATCACCTTAAAAATACACCCCTCGCGGAAATTATGGTTTCAGTATTTAAAAATCTTCTTTGAGACCTGTTATTTTTTGTTTAATTGAAAAGTTCCAAGGGAAGTGGAAAAGAGGAATTTATGTGTAAATCTTCCCCCCCCCCCTCAGTGCAAACACTTTCTTCTCATGAAAAATGCTCCAGAAAACCCCCACACAAAAAATTTCCGTATGTTTCCCAATGACAAATACTATCTGTAAGCAATAGACAAATAAAAAAACAACCTTAAAATGCAACTGAAATTTCTGGAATGGGGTTATCTGATTGTTTTGTAGCTAGGAAGAGAGGGAGATATCTCAAAGGGTGCATTTTGATGCCAAAACAGCTCAGCTCTCATTGAGCCTTCAAATAAATACAGAACTAGCTCTAAGGGAGAGACGACAGGAGGATGGAGGTAGAGATTGTTTGATAATCCCCAGGCATTTCTAGTCTTTTTTATACGCCGAAAGTGATTGGAGACTAACCAACCACAAGAGGTTTTTTTTTTGGGGGGGGGGGGTTAGATTTTTCATGGGTAGGTATTTTCTGGAGGGGGGTATTTTCCGTGGGATATTTTCCTTAAAGGATATTTTTGCGGGGGGGGGGGGGTTTAAACGGCGGCTCTCACCGTCTACATACTGTAATTTTTTTACCACTTTGCCTATTTTGTTGTTTTCATTTTGTGGTATTTTCTACGCTCGTAGTTGTTTATCGTTTGGTTTGAAAAAGGTTAATTACCTGCTTCGGTGCAGTGGTTCAGTTGCACGATGGTTCAGTTACACGAGGGTTCAGTTGCACGTGGTTTAGTTGCACGGTGGTTCAGTTACACAGTGGTTCAGTTGCAGGGTGGTTCAGTTGCATGGTGGTTCAGTTGCACGGTGGTTTAGTTGGACGGTGGTTCAGGTGCACGGGGGTTCAGTTACACGGGGTTTAGTTACATGGGGGTTCAGTTAAATGGGGTTGAGTTGCCCGGGGTTTAGTTACACGAGGGTTTAGTTAAATGGGGTTCAGTTGCAGGGTAGTTCAGTTTACAGTGGGTCAGTTGCACGGAGGTTCAGTTACACTGGGATTAGTTACATGGGGGTCTAATTACATGGGGGTTCAGTTAAATGGGGTTGAGTTGCACGGGGGTTTAGTTAGACGCGGGTTTAGTTAAATGTGGTTCAGTTGCCCGGTGGTTCAGTTACACGAGGGTTCATTTGCACGGGGGTTCGGTTACACGGGGGTTCAGTTGCACGATGGTTCAGGTACACGGTGGTTCAGTTCCAGGGGTTCAGATGCTTGTGGTTCAGTTACACGGTGGTTCACGAACACCAGTATGCACATAACGTGTTTTGACTTATTTCAACATTCCCCTCAACATTCTCCGAAAAGCTCACCTGAATACCCTTCGTCTTTTGGAAACATTAAATTTAAAAAAAAACAAGTTTTTTAACTGAAAGAAAGGGGCAACATTAAAACTTAAAACTAACAGAAATTATTATGTATATGAGAGGGGTTGCCCCCTCCTCAACAACTCACTCTTCAAGCTAAAGTTTTTTGGCACTTTGATAAAAGTTACTTGTTGTTCTAATTCAACAATTCAACAAAGTACATGCCCTATGTTCCTTGGCGTCTTTCCAGAGCATGTACCTATGGATTTGGGTGGATTATGTTCCTTCCTATGTTATTATAAGGGCTTATGTTCCCTCCCCATGCTATTATAAGGGTTTATGTTCCCTCCCATGCTATTCTAAGGGTTTATGTTCCCTCCCATGCTAGTCTAAGGGTTTATGTTCCCTCCTATAATATTCTAAGGGTTTATGTTCCCTCCCATGCTATTCTAGGAGCTTGTGTTCCTTCCTATGTTATTATAAGGGCTTATGTTCCCTCCCATGCTATTCTAAGGGTTTATGTTCCTTTCCCATGCTATTATAAGGGCTGATGTTCCCCCCATGTTATTCTAAGGGCTTATGTTCCCTCCCATGCTATTTTAAGGGCTTATGTTCCCTTCCATGCTATTCTAAGGGTTTATGTTCCCTCCCCATGCTATTATAAGGGCTTATGTTCCCCCCATATTATTCTAAGGGCTTATGTTCCCTCCCATGCTATTCTAAGGGTTTATGTTCCCTCCCATGCTATTATAAAGGTTTATGTTACCTCCCATGCTATTCTATAGCGCTATGTTCCTTTCATTATTATTCTATGGGACCTCTACACGTGATTAAACACGTTATGAAACTACGTATTATTTTCTTATGCCCCGTTGGTACCTTTCCAAACGAGCGGGGAGTCACCGCCGGTTCCTAAACATTGCAAAAAAGATAACAGTATGAGCGGGGGATTCCCCACACAAGTTTGTTTCAACTCCAAGTTTTTCAACCAGACTGTTTTTGAGCCAACATCCGTTGAGAATTGTTTGATTGACATTTGCAAAAAAGGGTAAGGGATTTGCGGATTGGAGAGTAACTCGAGAGTAGTTTGTTATTAAAAAATTGGATGCTGCAATCAGAATTGTTTGATTGACGTTTGCAAAAAGGGGTAAGGGATTTGCGAATTGGATTGTATGAAGGTGAAAAAAAAGAAAAAAAAAGGTTAAACTGATTATCAGTTAAGGTATCCCCTCGGAGTTGTTAACTCAGGCAATTTGTTATAAATTTAAGACAACATCAATCTATGAAAATGGTTAATGATGATAGAATGACATTGTGAGTTGACCTAGCTTTACCTCTCCGATATATTCTGTATAATACACAAGTTGTGTTTGAACAGTGTCACAGTTTACCTTGTCACAGTTACATTCTCTTGATTTTTCAAAGTTCATTTTGGATTTCTTTCCTTGAAATGCAAGAGTTGGAATATTTTAGTACTGTTTTGTCGTGGTTTACCTTGTCACTGTGGCATTCTCATGATTTTTCAAAGTTCAATTTGAATTTCTTTCGTTCTTATGTCTTGCTTTCTTTTTGCCAACTCAATTTTATGCATTGAGATGTTATGGGCGATTGCCCGTAGTAAATTTTCACCAGGATTGAATTTTCTAGATGATGTATCCCTGGGGAAGAGGGACTTCTTCATGGAGGTGGGGCAAGATTTTCTGTCATTATTTAAAAAATTCAAAAACTAAATATAAAACAAGTTTTTTTTTTCAACTGAAAGAAAGGAGCATGATTAAAAAGATTCCCAGGATTCAGCAATCCTGGGATATCTGGCTACACATCCAAGGTAAAATCTCCTTTCAACGAAAATATCCTCTAGACTAGGCAATTCCGGTGAAAATTATCCCCAGAAAATTATCCTTAACATATACACGTGCAAAATTTAGTCGGCAAAGATTAATTAGTACCTACAGAATAATTTCGTACAGAAATTCTGGCAAATTCCCCCAGTGAAAAAGTCCCCTGAAGAGTTCACTCCCTCGAAATTTCTTCCCTGTGAAAATTTCTCCGCTTGCAAAATTCCCCAGCAGAAAAATCACTCCCCCCCCCTAACCCGAAAATTGTATACATACTTCATAATAATAATATTATATGTAAATAATGGGCAAATTATATAATTTTAAGACCTTTCCCTAGGACCTGGGGGGGCGGGCATATTATCTCCGAAGGTATAGTTATTGGGTCTTTAAATATGCTGAACAAAATGGCTGTTTCAAAATTTTTAGCGGACGATATTGGGAAAGAAAGGGGAGAGAGGGGGCCTATTTACCATCCAGCTTTTTGGTCACTTAAAAAGGCACCACAACTTTTAATTTCCGTTTAAGTGAGCCTTTTCCCTATATTGTAATACTACTGATTGGATGCGATCACCGACACGCATCCGTAATCTTTCTTTTGGCAAAAAATCCAAAATAATACACTTTTGCAAATAGGAGCTCAAAACCCCTATAGTTGTTTTCTCTGATACGCTGAATCTGACGGTGCAGTTTGCATTAATATTTTTTGAATTTTAGGGGGAGTTTTCTCCTTTTCTCAAAAATAGGGTGAATTATCTCATGTTCGGTGCCATTGATAATATTACTAAATTTATAACTATAATATAACTAAACTTATGACTATAACTAAACTTAATGATACTTATATATTTGTAATCAGCATAATAAGCCAGTTCTTTTCATGCATCTATTAGTGTCAAAATTCCATTTCTTAGAGTATCGGTTACTATTGAGCCACGCCACTCCTTGCTTACAGTTCTTTACCACGAGCTGTTTGATAAGATACCCTTCAACATTCTCCAAGGTTTCACCTTAATGCCCCTTGCCTTTCTGGATACACCCATTATAAAATATTTACCCTTTTTCTAATGATAAATCCTGCATATAAGCAAAGGAGAATTGCATAATGTACAAGCTTTGCCCCGGGGTTATGGGAGTTAGCTCTTAGACCTTTTGAATAGTTTGAACCAAATTACAATTCTAAAATTTTGATCGGTGTTGGACAGATTGGGGAACTGAAAAGAGCAAGGAGGGGGAGTGAGGTTGGTTATCTGAAAATATCTCTTTAAAATCACCTAAACGTACCTTGAAACTTTGAACAACACCCTCAATACTTAATACGAAAAAATACTTGCCATTTATTTGTGTAATTGCTCTATGGCATTTAGGCTCTAAGGGAACGTCTTTAAGCTTCAAACCTTAGAAAAAATGTTACAAATGAAAAAGTTTAAGGGAAAAGTCATTCTCAAAGAAAAATTTACTATCTTAAATTTCCAAGAAAATCACGAGCTTTTGTAAACTCCCTTCCAGTTAAAATACTGCTAATTCACAAATTAAAAAGTCTCAATAAACCAAAAAGTCAAATTCTTTAGACAGTTGAAGATATATGAATAAAACTATATAGTTAAATTATATGGTTATATAATTTAACTATATAGTTATTTAACTGTAGTTATAACTATAGTTAATATATAATTATCACTATATAACTATAATATATAAGTTACGAATCAGCAAGGAGGTCTTGTCTCTGCTAGGGTCTATTGCACTTTTTTCTTAGAGGATATATATATATATATATATATATATATATATATATATATATATATATATATATATATATATATATATATATATATATAATATAGCTAAAAGTTATAACTAGAGTTTATTATAACTATAGTTATAACATATAGTTATAACTATATGAAGTTATGCAGAATTGAGTAAACAGTTGAAGATACATAAATATAACCAAAATAATTTACTCTTTAACTTCCTCATCTAAGGGTGCGGAAGAAGAGGGTATATAATCATTTTCATCAACATCCAAAGCGTATCCGTCATTAGAACGACCTAACGTAGCTTTACTTTCTGCTGTCATCGAAAAGCAAAACAGAGCTGTCACTGCACTCCAAAATCCTACTAAGCGGATGATTAAGCATTATCTACGATTTTTATAGTCCTATCTTACATGATAATAATAATCTCTGGCAGTGATATCTAGTTATCGTTTTAATAAATGGCTTTTGACTTCCCAACAGCAGTGATTTACTGATATCAAACAGTTCGTGGTAACGAACTGTAAGTAAGGAGCGACCCGGCTCAATGGTAACCGAAACTCTAGAAAACAGTATTTTGATACCAATAGATACATCAAAAGAATCAGATTTTAATGCTGATTTCAAATATATAAGTTTCATCAAGTTTAATTATACCCATCAAAAGTTAAGCGCCTGAGAAAATTTGGCTGATATTCGAAAAAAGGGGGAAGACCCCCTAAAAGTTATAGAACCTTAATGAAAATCTCACCATCATATTCAGCGTATCAGAAAACCCTACTGTAGAGGTTTCAAGCTCCTATCTACAAAAATGTGGAATTTTCCATTTTTTGCCAGAAGAAAGATCACGGGTGCGTGTTTATTTGTTTTGTTTTTTTTTTCCCAGGGTTGATAGTATCGAACCACCGGTCCTAGAATATCGTGGAAGGACTCTTTGGAATGGAAATTAAAAGTTCTAGTGCCCTTTTTAAGTGACCAAAAAAAATGGAGGGCAACTAGGCCCCCTCCCACGCTCATTTTTTTCCCAAAGTCACCTGATCAAAATTTTGAGACAGCCATTTTGTTCAGCATGTTCGAAAATATAATAAGTATGTCTCTTAGGATGACTTAATCCCCCTAAATTCTCGGGGGGTGGGCTTAAACTTATTAATTTTACCCAATTTTAACATTTATTTTTGTTTATTTGGAAGTATACAGACGTTTTCAGGGTAGATTTTTCGTGTTTGTGGGGTAGCGGGGGGGGGGGGGGGTTATGTGGGAGGATCTTTCCATGAAGGATGTTTTCATGGGGGAAAGGACATTGCTATAAAGGGGACGCCGGACTTCCCAGCATTATTTAAAAAAAGATCAGAAATTTATTATAAAAAAACAAGTATTTCAACTGCAATAGCAGCAACATCGAAACTTCAAACTAACAGAAAATATTATATATATTATTGGGTTCACCCCGTAGTCAATACCTCGCTCTTTAAGCCAAAGATTTTTTAGTACTTTCATAAGAGCTATTTATTCTAATTAACCCTTGACGGGCCACTATAGGAACGAATGCCAGGAAAAATCTCCAACGCTTCCCATGTAATCTCTAGGTCAGACTATTGACAAAAATTTTTTTTTTTTGCATGATTTATTCAAAATTGTCAATTTTAGACCGTGTTGTAAAAATACGACATTAGCCTCTCCAGTATATAAAAATGGGGCATTTTCACTTGGTTTGGGAGGCTTTAAAACAATTGTTTTTGGTAGTAAGGCACAGTGGAAGGTCACATTTTTCGCATTCAAAAGTGGTATATCCCGATTTGCACTCTTTGCAGCAGCTCTGCTTTTCGGTATTTTTTGGCCAGTGATCAAGTCCATCGGCTTGAGCAGATATTGCCGGTCGGATTCGATTGCGACTTCGAATGGGGCTGGGACTTGCTTCAACATCTGCGGATGGTCTGGCACGTTTACGTTGGGGCATCACACATACCGAGGCATACAACCCTGCAGCAACTTCAGACCTGAAGGCTCTCAAGATCATCGGTTCGTCTGTCCTTGAAGTCAGCGCTTTGACGTCTGACCTGAAAAGAAGCCAGCTATTACAGACTGCTGTGTCAATAAGCCACCAGAAGATTCTCATATACCATTTTCGTGTCCGAAGATGAGTTCGGCACATCTCCACTGCTAAATCTACGCCACCCATATGACGGTTTTACTCACAAGCAAAGGCTGGCCTTGAAACTTCAACCCTGGATTTATCCTTAAACGTTCCAGCGTCTGCGAGTATCCTGGGGCGTTATTCGTGCATACGTCGAAGCCTAGCAAACTGTGTTGTTATCTAACCATTTCACTACAATAACGCCCGAATGAATATCAGTCTTGTAATCTGACGTTCCTCTCTCTCGTTTCTTCATTTCACCATCTGTGAGGAGCGGGCAGCCCTTCAGTCGCGCTTTGTTCAACGTACCAATACAAGGGAATCCTTTAGTTTTGAGAAAACTCATTAGTTTCAAGCTCGAAAACCAGTTGTCAGAGTAAATCTTGTAGTTCATTTTCTCTGGCAAGGTACTCATCAGACGTAAAACTATGTTGCCTCCGACTCCAAGATCTGGCTCTATGATGGCCACCTATATTTTTCTTGGACTTTCGATTTCTTCTTTGATTTTCCAGTACTTGCTGTTACCGGTTGCTGTTGCTGACTGGAGGGTGGTGTTTCCCCCGAGTTATCGTCACTGGGTTCAGTGTTAGCCTCCACGTCATCCTGTTCCAAGAAGAAGTGGAGATTGTCCAGTAGAGGCAACAAGTCTGCATCAGGATCATCGGTAAGATCTTCTGGAGACAGGAAGTCTGGATCATCGTCATCATCATCGTCGGACAAGTCAGACAACATGTCTTCTCGAATGTCAAAAATATACTTGGCCGCCTCTTCTGCGTCAATTCGGTGATTTTGAGCTCGTTTTCTTAGTCTGCCGTAAGATTCTACCATCTAAAAAGAAAACAAAAATTAGTTACTCGTTTGACAATTTTTAGCCACGATCGTCCGATGTTGTATTTTTACAACAGGAGGATGTTTATCTTGCTACTGATTCAAATTCTTGCACATTTCGTAAATTTCAACAAAAGTAATTCTAAACGGTATATATTTTATACGCATATGACATGCAAGGAATCTCCCACCTTTTCGTTTTGTTACCAGTTTCTAGCTTAGAAATTGCCTACCTTTTCATTCGTTTTTCTTATCCTTTGGTTTGGTGACTCACAGTTTAGGCCACATATCACACAGCAGCTCCCCGAAGGTATCAATCGACTGCCATCTTTCAGCCCCATCAAAAGATGTTGATAAAACCAGTAATTTTGTACAGCAAGATGGCAGGCCAAGATCAAAAAGTACAGTGTTGTTTTTTTACAACAATTGCCTCTGTAGGGTTAACGGCCTTTGTGATTAAGCGGTCATTTTTAAAGAATTGGAACAAAATTCGAACTTTCGCTTAAAGAGCAAGGTATTGAATAGGGGGCGAACCCCCTAATAAACAAATTAAAAATATATGAATATAGAAGTTCGTTACGTAAGTTAATTCGTAAGTTACGTATATTTATTACTAATAAAAACGTTCGTAAATAAAATTAAACAAGTTTCGAGAAAGTCATTTAACTAAATAAAAGTAAATTAATATGAAAATTTTGTTTTAATTATTCATGTACGGTGAGCCAAGATCAAAACCTGCATTTATTCAAAAACGTTCAAAAATTTAATAAAAAAACAAGTTTTTTTAACTGAAAGTAGGGGAGCGACATTAAAACTTAAAACGAACGGAAATTATTCCGTATATGAAAGGGACTGTCCTCTCCTCAACGCCTAGCTCTTTACGCTAAAGTTTGACTCTGTCTCACAACTTTATTTATTAAAACAATAAAAAACTTTAGTGTAAAGAGCGAGGCGTTGAGGAGGGGACAGTCTCTTTCATATACGTATATTTATTACTAATAAAAACTTTCGTAAATAAAATTAAACAAGTTTCGAGAAAGCCATTTAACCAAATAAAAGTAAATTAATATGGAATTTTTTTTTTAATTGTTCATGTACGGTGAGCCAAGATCAAAACCTGCATTAATTCAAAAACGCTCAAAAATTAAATAAAAAAAACAATTTTTTTTAACTGAAAGTAAGGAGCGACATTAAAACTTAAAACGAACGGAAATTATTCCGTATATGAAAGGGACTGTCCTCTCCTCAACGCCTAGCTCTTTACGCTAAAGTTTGACTCTGTCTCACAACTTTATTTTTTGAAACAATAAAAAACTTTAGCGTAAAGAGCGAGGCGTTGAGGAGAGGACAGTCCCTTTCATATACGGAATAATTTCTGTTCGTTTTAAGTTTTAATGTCGCTCCTTACTTTCAGTTTAAAAAACTTGTTTTTTTATTTAATCATATAAGATAACATAGGCAAATGAATATGATGCTTGTTGATAAACATATAGGCTACAAGTGTATATATATATATATATATATATATATATATATATATATATATATATATATATATATATATATATATATATATATATATATATATATATATATATATATATATATATATATATATATATATATATATATATATATATATATATATATATATATATATATATATATATATATATATATATATATATATATATATATATATATATATATATATATATATATATATATATATATATATATATATATATATATATATATATATATATATATATATATGTATATATATATATGTATATATATATATATATATATATATATATATATATATATATATATATATATATATATATATATATATATATATATATATATATATATATACATGTATATGCTTTAATTAACTCATATAAGGCTGATTCATTGCTTAAAGTTTATTTGTTAGGACATACATTTTTAAGATAGTTATGAGAATTATTTTAACACAGAAACAAAATTTAAAACACAGAGAAATTACTAGTAATGAGTAAATTATATACAAAACAATCAGGAATTACAATAGATAGTCTATCCAAACTTAAAACCAACAGCAATTAGCACAAAAAATAGTAGGGTTAGAGCCCCCTATGCTGACACAGTTCCAATTCGCTCCACAGTTCAGTAGTGACCTCAAGTCAACTTTCGTCAGCCACGGTGACACGTATGGGCTTCAAATCAACGAGAGTAAAACAAAAGTGATGAGGTTCAACCCTCGAAAACGTGATCTCTCCTGTCCTGAATCTTGATAAGCAACCACCTCAACCGAAGTTCTAATTTGTGTTCCTTTAAGCTGAAACTCCTCAGTTAGTCTGTATGGTGCAAATCTAGTGAAAAAAGGAAATTACGCCTTAAGATCGTTAGTGACTTTGTTGTGCCTAGGTTTTTCTACAACACAACTCAGACTGGCATATTTGTGTTATTACTCGAGTACGCATGCGGTCATTACCCGGGTACGCATGCCCAATCTGGGGTCCACAAGTGCACAATACTGAATACCTAAGTAATGACATCGAAACTGTGCAGAAGAGTGCTACAAAAGTCATACTCAGTCCAAATCACGTGTCTTATGAGCATGCTCTCGAGTCGCTCAAAATTCCGTCTCTCCGTGAGCACCGATACGAACTAATGCTCCAGTTTTTACATTCGTTACTCGGTTGTGAGAAGCACCGTTGTTTACTACCATCTCCTTGCACAAAACGTGTGAATACCCGAAGTAAAATCAAGCTTGAACCCCCAAGGTGCCGAACAAATCGTTTCGTGAAACCATTTGTCCCTTTTTTTTGTTAGTGCATTTAATCGTTCGTAAAAAAAAATTTTCTCTTTCACTTTAGTGACCAGTGTTGTAAAAAATAGCGTTATTTAGTTGCGGCCTAGGCCAAAACTATGAAAGCTTTTTTTTATTATATAAATATATTCTATTCTGCCTTAAAGGCCAGATAATTATTTGAATTTTAGTGAAAATCAGACATATCAAAAATATTTTCTTTTGAAGCAATAGCATATTAATAATTGCCAAAACTTCAAGGGATGAGCATGATTATAGTCGTTGTCAAGCGGAAACCACGTGTCTCCTTTTTAAATTTTTATCCAGGAGGTGAAAAAACATAGCACATGTTCCTTTTCCTTTTAGCTGTTGAAACCTTTACAATAGATAAACAAATTCTTATGACGGATCCCACTAGAAGAACAAAACAACTCGACGAAAGTAGTTCTAACAGAAAAATCGATAAGTGGTTTCCGCTTGACAAAATTCTTAATAGCCTATGGCAGAGTGTACAGAGGAAAATAAGTATCTCGAGAAATAATGCACTTCAGCTATGCTGTTTTAATCCAAACTTGAGTATAAAAAGGACAGATTTTAAATCACTAATCAATAGGCTATTCTTCAGACAATTCTTCATTTACTTAATCTTCATCAGTATCAAGAAATGTCTCTTTCTTACCCTTCTAAGTTTCCAAACATCCTTATTTGGAACCGAATGGCTGTGGAATCACCTTTTTCTTGCAGAGTGCCACAGGATCTCTCTTCTTACCTTCTGAAACAGGAATTTCTGCACTGTAAGCTGCCTTTAGTACTTACCTCTTGCAGTAAAGTTCAAACCACCTTTCATCTATTTCTATGAAACCAGTGTGAAACTTTTCAATTGATGAGTTTCTAGTAAACTTTACCGATCTCAGTTTACTCCACGGAATTTAAGTTTGTTTCCTCTTACGTTGTTTTCAACAGCAGACTGTATGCTGTCTAGGGTTATTAGCGAATCGTTTCA
Source organism: Artemia sp. Qi Xiang Cuo (assembly GCF_049724085.1). Taxonomy (NCBI): domain Eukaryota; kingdom Metazoa; phylum Arthropoda; class Branchiopoda; order Anostraca; family Artemiidae; genus Artemia; species Artemia sp. Qi Xiang Cuo. Next base: position 62,874,239 of record NC_142806.1, on the reverse strand, counting down.
AAGAAGGCAAGTCAGCTCAATTATTTGCACACTCTTTCGCTGCTGGAGATTTAAAAAGAGCATCGTAAGCATTGTATGGTTTTTGTTTGACCACCACAGCAGCCACAGGACAGGCTTACTGTCTTGACAGTGCCTCTATTATCAACGTCTCTGATATACCGTGAAAACGAATTGCAATATCATTTGCCTTTGCTATGGTGTTCCCGGTTGGTGACGCGCAAAGGAAACCGGTGACCTTGGTGAAATTTCAGCAAGCCTGTCTTGCGGCAGTGAAATTGCTCAAAGACAGCGTGAATATAGCGACTTGGGACGTGTGTTCCGTGAAGTGTGACTTAACGTAGGCTCTCTCTGTTGAAAAATTCATCGTTATAGCTTGGATGTTTTATGTCTAATGGAAACGAGGATTAATGATAAGAGTGAAAAGATCATTCACGACCCGATGACTGGAAATAAATTTCGTCTCTAGAACCCTGGATCCAGTGACGGATCCAGCCCACATAGAGATGGATTCCTCCTACTGGAAAAGACTTTGTCAGCAGAGCTCAAATGGGAGCTGATATCAAACCGCATTGCGCAGATGAGGATGCTTGGGTATCCCTTCAATATAATAATCATAGTTGCTTACCTACCTGTTCGCGACTCACCCGACATGCAGAAAGATATCTTTTACCACCAGCTCCAAAATACAATTTATAGATGCCCAAAGCGAGATCAGCTACAGCTTGGAGAGACTTTAACGCCAGGATTAGCCCCCGATTTGACCTTTCCAAACATGCTAGTATTAGACCGCACGGGCGTGGTGCTCGATGTCCTAATGGCACGCGGCTGCTTCAGCTCGCAATGCATAATAACCTATCTATCATGAACACGTTCTTCCAGCACAAGAATGTCCACACCTTTACATGGAAATCCAGAGACGGTCATATCTTTTGCTCAGATCGATTTCCTATTGATCCGCCAGAGATAGAGATTACCGGTAGTCAACTTTCGAGTGTTCAGAGGAGCCGACACCGGGTTAAAGAATGGATCAGACCATTTCTTTCTTCAAGCTACATTAAAGCTGAAGATATGAAACCAAAAGAAAGCCAGACTACCCCCTAGATATGACACGGAGAAACTCAAAATCCCAAAAGTTAGGGCTGAGTTTGAAATGGATTTGAAGAATCTCTTTCTAGCAATGGAACAAACACAACAAGAAAATGAGAATCAAGAAGAGGAATTCATAGAGAGGACATGGGCAAAGATCAAACATATTACACAAAATGTCGCTGCTCAAATCCTTGGAAAGAGAACAAAAGGCACTAAAAAGGGGTGCACCGCTGAAACACTCATTGTCCTGCATGAGAACAAAAAACATCCAACCAGACGGTATTCAAAGAGCTCTGGAAGAAAGCTCATAAGCTGGGAAGGAGATATGAAAATGCCTACTGCTCAAAGCAAGCCTTAGACCTGGAAAAGGCTGTAGCTAGAAATGAGACCCGTAAACAATACAGGGTTCTCAGAGAGCTGAACTTGAAATATAAAAGAAAAAACCATCACTGAAAATGTGAAAAGATCAGATGAGACTATTATCAAAGGGTGACTAGAAAGAATGAATCGATAGAAAGAACATTTCAAAGATCTGTCAAATAGAAGAGTCCAGGCTATACCACAAGCTTCTTCCGTCCATTCCAGCCAAAATATGCAACCAGCAGCTCCATCACTCGTGGAGCAGCATTTATGTGATGTATCTCCACATTCGATGGAAGAAGTCAGAAATGCCGTGAAGTCTTTCAAAAAAATGAAGCCCTGGGTGAGGAGTCCCTACCGGTAGATATATACAAAGGAAGTCTGGCTCTAGTTGAAGCCCTAACGAACCTACTTAATAAAGTCTGGGACGCTGAATAGGTTCCCCAGGACTGACGTAACGTAACTATAACCCCTATATTCAAGAAAGGAGACGAAGGAGACTGTAAAAATTTCCGTGAAGTCACACAAATAGACATAGCTGAAGGCTGTGGGGGACAACTGCTTCGATACAAAATGCCCTGCTCTAAAGGGAAAAAAATAAATGATACATTATGCCAACATCGTTCTTATATGCCCCCAGGGCATAACTTAAAACCCTTGCCCCAAGGGTTGTAGGGGAGTGTCCTCCTCAAAAACATATAATCTATCTGGAAATCAACTACGCTGAACAAGCTATCTCAAAATTTTGATTGGATGTGTTTGGGGGAATGATGGGCGTGGGGGGGGCTAATTGCACTCCAATCAATTTCGACTATTAAAAAGGGCACTAGCCCTTTGAATTTCCAATCGAATGAGCTTTTTTTGAAGTTTTTACGACAACGTCTACTATAAAAACCTTATATGCCCCCAAAGCATAACTTATAATCCTTGCCCCGAGGGTTGTGGGAGAGTGTCCTCCTAAAAAAAGATATTTTCTATCTGGAAATCAACTACGCTGAACAAAATGGCTGTCTGAAAATTTTGACTGGATGGCTCCTTCGACACGAAGTGCCCGGATATGGAGAAGAAAGAAAAAAATAATACATTGTGCCCACATCGTTCTTTACTTAGGCAGCGCTTTCGCGCTGCCTATGAAATAGTGGGCGTAAGAGGGGGTTAGTTGCCTTTCAATCACTTTCGAGTATTAAAAGGGCACTAGCCCTTTCACTTTTCAATTGAATGAGCCCTTTTTGTTGTTTTTACAGTGTCGCTTTCTATAAAAACCTTACATGCTCCTAGGGCATGACTTATAACCCTTGCCCTGAGGGTTATGGGGGGATGGGTTGTCATCCTTAAAGACCTAATTTCCAAAAATTTCAACTGCGTCGAATAAAATGGCTATGTAAAAATTTTGATTGGATGTGTTTGGGAAAATGTGGGCGTGAGAGGGGGGTTAGTTGCCCTCAAATCACTTTTGACTATTAAAAAGGGCACTAACCCTTTGATTTCCAATCGAATGAGCCCTTTTTCAAGCTTCTATGACAAAGATTTCAATAAAAACCTTATATGCCACCAGGGCAAAACTTAAAACCCTTGCCCAGAAAACTGTGGGGGAGTGTCCTGCTCAGAGGTATAATTTCCTAAACTATAAACTGCGTGGAACAAAATGGCTACCTCAAAATTTTGATTGGATATGTTTGGGGAAATGGTGGGCATGGAAGGGGTGTTAATTGCCTTCCAATCACTTTCGACTATTAAAAAGAGCCCTAGCCATTTCAATTTCCAATCGAATGAGCCCATTTTGAAGTTTCTACGACGACGCGTTCTATAAAAACCTTATATGCCCCCTGGGCATAACTTACAACCCTTGCCCTGAGGGCTGTGGGGGAGTGTCCTCCTCAAAAACATAATTTTTCTGAGAGAATTTACTAATATGGTTCATCCAAAGTCTTGACATTTAAATTGTCTTCTCTAATCTTGCCTAAATGTAAAATACATTTCCAATGAAGGTGACAAAGCCGTCGCAGTCTTCTAATTGCAAAAGAAATTTTTAATTTTAGCAGTATACTTAATTGGTCCCTTTTCACCATACATATGACGCATTTTCGACAGAATACCTTAAATTGGGTATCCTTTTCCCAGACCACATTGCCTTTCTGTGACCGACGAATAAAAGTTCAAATGGGGATAAGTTCATTTATCTAGACAGTGAAAACAGGTAGAAAAGTCTAGATATTTCAATCACACATAAAGCGATAGTTATCAGTAGAAACATATTAAAAACAAGACTAACATATTTATACAAACAATTAATACTAACATATTAATTATACGAGTATAAATATGTTAATTATATAACATACTTAAATAATTAACTCCCGGGTCATTCACTATAATCTTCTGAGAAAGTTCACTAACGTGGTTCATTCAACGTCTTGTTGAATGAAGAAAGTCTTCTGTCTTATTGCAAAAGGAATGTTGAATTTGAGGCAGCATACTTAATTGCTCTCATTAGTATGATTAATTGGGTAGTATATTTAATTGGACATCCCAACCCTTACAGCAATACAGTTTTTGGCGGCATGGAAATTCTCGGAATGAAGAGCAGAGCTACTTATGATTCCTAGTTCACCACAGGGCCTCTCAAGGGTTGCCACCGTCCGGGATTTAACCCGGTTTTCCGGGATTTTTTTTTACAGTCTGGGATTTTTTTTGTGTCCGGTATTTTTTGCTAAAAACCAGGGTTTTTCATTAAAAAGAGATTTTCAACGATTTTGGCTGATAGTCTACTATTTGTTTTCTGTACGATATCACGAATATTCTCTGTTTTGGTTTGTTCCCTCTGGATTTGCGCTTGTACACTGGGGCAACCATTTTTCGTTCGAGATTTGACTTTTGAAAATTTGACTCCAATGTAACGACGAGCGGCGAATTCAAAACAAAAACAGCGAGGATTTTCTTTTCTTGTCATTGTAGTTCATTTTGCCCGTGTAATGTCTCGGGCAAAGGTAAACTCAGAAAAGGTAATTAAAAAGCGTACGGCATTATGCTTATTCTGTTCAAAAGGATACTTATTTCAAAAGGATGCTTTTGTAAGACTAATGACAGTTCTGCTGTCCGCTTCTTGATTGGCAAGACTTTTGCTAAACAGAAAAGCAAGTATGGTAAAAGGGACGTGTGAAGACGTGATAAAAGGAATGGGACGGAAGTGTTAGTGTGGACAGTTTTTTTGGAAAAAATGCCAGAAGAAGGAGACGATAAGACACGATAAGTGATAAATAAAAATAGTTGTATAAGATGGTTTGAATAGAAAAAAGGTAAATTGTCTAACTGAGGCTCTAAATTTGTTTTCTATAGGTTTTGGCTCAGAAAAACAGATTTGGTAAGGATAGCGCCAATAAATTTGTACAGATATCTTCTGAAAAAACACCAAGTTTTTGAAAAAACCGCCTTGTCTGGACGACTATTCCTTTTTCCAGATTTCTGTCCCATTTTCCAGAAATTGGATAGTTATATGGCTGGACGCGTTATATGGCTGTGAATCGTGGCGTCAATTCTTAGGCGGGAAATTCAAATAACGATAACACGTGGATGCGTCGACACGTTTTCTCGGAACTTTGATAAATTGCTTTGGCCTAAAATATTTGTCGTAAATCCTACTAATCCACCAGAACGTTTTCACAAAAATAATACTAGGACAATGGACAATCAGTTGTTAGTTACAACTAAAAACCACGTTTCACCGTAATTCGAATTCCGCGTTTTGATTTTTACGTCATCACTGTGCAGCCTTATGTTGTATAGTCTAAGAATCGTGTTCGGGGATTTTTTTAGAAGAAAAATCGGGATTTTATTTTGGAGCTGGTGAAAAGCCAGGGCCTCTCGTGTTGTCGAAACTTGGCTGGTAAAAATAAAATTTATGATTGTCTGTAAAGTTGAACAGGCTGGAACTATCACTCGTCAGCGGATGCATAAAATATCTCTATGCTGACATTCTTCAATTACAGGGATTCTGTGATATATGCCTCCATTTATATTCCAAGACAAATCATAGGGTATGTTTTTTTCTATGGTTGTTATGCTTAAAAAATCTAAGAGGGGCCCAGGGATTGTTTGCTTCAGAATTTCTAAGATTCTAATTGAAAAATCCTTCGTGGTTCTTTAACCCAGGATCATAGGCACCGGCAAGGGGGGGGGGGGGGGGTCCAAGGCTCCCCCTGGAGAATTGGGACTATAAAGAAGCCAAAGGAAAGAGAGCAGAATATGGAAAAACCATGGAAAAAATGTTGGTTGCCCCATTGTTGGCTGCCTGCCAAAAGATTTTTGCCCATAATAAGGAAAATACAAGTTCTAATTTGTGACTGAGCAACCCCTAACCAGTTTTCCACAAAAAAATTTCTATATGATTTGGTTGGAGCAAAAACAAAATGCAAAAAAACAATTCTCCATAGTAATGAATGGTAAGTTAATAACGATCCTGGTCAATAACGAAAGTATAAGAGCCTAACTATTGTAACAATCAGTCAAAGAATCAGCTTTTTATGGTAATCTTAAATATGTATTTGTTTATTAGTAATTAGTGCAGTTATTAGACCACAAGAAAGTTCGTATAATTATAGAAAACACAAGTAAAACAACTTAATAAGGGGCAATTTCGGTAAGAATGTGCCGTCAACTTTGCTTGAATTGCAAGTGTAGCCTACCAATGAGCTGAAATATGAAGCCACTATAATAAAAAATGCTTCCCCTGAACGGAATGCTAAGAATTTCTGTATTTTTCCCCTGAACGGATACGTTTTTGGTGTTTTATTGTCATTTTTTTCTAGGAGTGATTGTATTTATCCATTTTTTACTTTGAAAAAGATTTAATTTTTTACAGTTATGAAGTATAAAGGTGTCAAATATACTGGCTTTTGGCATTCAAAATTAAATTAAAAACATTGAATTACAAAATTATATTTCATTTTCTTAATCTTAGTTTTGATTACTTAATCTTACTTTGAACAAACTACTTTGATAATGTGTTACTTTTTAAAACACTGAGTCTAAAGGAGCATTAAATATTTGGTGTTTAGTGACCAAATTCAAAACTGTCGATACTGTTAAAAAATATCCGTCCAACGCTTCGGCATTGCTCAACAGAACTTAATGCTGGGAGTTTGTATCTTAGTTTTTGTAAGTAGGCTATTGTTTTCTGTATTTTTTGTAATTACTTACTTTTTTCATTTTTATATACTTTTACTTTATTTGACATACTTTTTCCATTGCCTTTAGAAAAAAGCTTCATTACATAAAGAAAAAAGTTTTTTTTTCAACTAAAAGTAAGGAGCAACATTAAAACTTAGAACGAACAGGAATTATTACGTATATGAGGGCGGTTGTCCCCCCTCCTTAACACCTCGCTCTTCAAGCTACAGTTTTTTGGCACTTTAAAAAAGATTACTTATTGTTCTAACTAAATGACCCTCGTGTTTTAGGAATCTTGTGACACAATTTAAATTTAGCGCGAAGAGTTAGATGTTGATTAGGGGGTAACCCCCCCCCCCATATGCGTAATAATTTCTGTTTTAAGTTTTAATGTTGCTCCTTACTTTCAGTTCAAAAGACTTTTTTTATTTTTCTGATCGTTTTTGAATAACGCCAGGATACCTGGCTCCACCTAAACGGAAAATCCCCCTCCCCATAGAAATATCCTCTGGACAACTCTATCCTGGCAAAAATTTACCCCGGACAATTACCCTTAATATCCCCACGCGTAAAATTAAATCGGTAAAGAGAAAGCAAGACACATAAAGAAATTTCATATATAAATTCTGGCAAATTCACCCAGCGTAAAATTTCTTATTAAAATTTCACCCCCTTGAAACTATCCTCTCCATTGAAAATTCTCCCAGCATAAAATTCGTCCTCCCCTTCCCGCCCAAAAAATGTATGCATACTTCCATATAACAAATAAAACAAATGGCGATTTTTATAACTTAAAAACCTTTCCCCAGGGGCTGTAGGGGGTCATTTTATCTCCAAGAACATATTTATTGGGCCTTTCAACTATGCTGAAGAAAAAAGCTATCTCAAAATTTGATCGGACGATTTTGAGAAAAAAGTGATATGGGAGGGGGCCAAGTTGCCCTCCAGTTGTTTTTGTCACTTAAAAAGGGCACAAGAACTTTTTATTTCCGCTAAAATGAGCCCTATACTGACGTTCAAGGCCCACTGGGTCGATACGATCACCCCTGGAAAAAATAAATAAATAAACATTTATCCGTGATTTATCTTCTGGTAAAAACTACAAAATTCCATTTTTTTTGCAGATATGAGCTTGAAACATCTACAGTAGAGTGAGTTTTTTGATACGCTTAATCTGATGGTGTGATTTTCATTAAAATTATATGACTTCAAGGGGGTCTTTCCCCCTTTTTCCGAAAATCAGACAAATTTTTTCAGGCTTTTAGCTTTTGATGGGTAAGACTAAACTCAATGAAACTAATATAGTTGGAATCAGCATAATAAGCCAATTCTTTTGATATTTCTATTGGTATCAAGATTCTTTTTTTAGAGTTTTGTTTACTATTGACCCAGGTCGCAGTAACTAAGTTACAGTTCATTACCACGAACTGTTCGACTACCAATCGAAATCCAAACAGAGATCATTGAAATGTTGATCGTTTTTTCTGCGTTGCCAAAAGTATTGTATTCACAAAACTTTTTGTTTCATGAAATGCAACTTAACAAATAGAAAAGGTTTTTTTAACTAAACTAAGGAGCAAGTTTAAAACTTAAAACAAATATAAGTTACTCTGTGTATAAGGGGGACTGCCCCCTTTTCGACACCTTGCTCATGAAAAAAAGGTTTTTTAGTACTTTTAAAAATATTTTTTTTCCAATTGCTTATTTTTTTGCAATAGTTTATATACGAAATCAAATAAAACTACATATTGTTTAACTCTCTAATTCTTTGAACTTTTATTTATCGTCATGGAAAGGCAGTGTGATCTCCGAAATTATCTACCAGATGTAGCATAATTTCATTACAAATAAAGCGAATCAACTTGGTTGAATCTAGTACTACCTACGGGTGGCGTTACTTGTTTTGAAACTGGGAAGCATAAAATATAGTTATTGATACTTTTAAATCAATTAGCTTCTCAGGATTTTAAATTGATTTCAAATTCGTCCTCTTTGGGGTAAAGTCGTAGTTTGGTGCCGTAAACCGGTTAAACTATCACACAACCACCACTGCTGTTTTGGCGTCTGCCCCCCCACTGGAAAATTTTCTGCCGGCGTTCTTGCCCAGGATTTCTTTGAATGTTCTTTCAAAAACCTTCAGGGGGTCTTCTACATCAAAATTTTTTTGATTGTTCTTTAAAAAACCTTCAGGGCTTCTTTACTTCGGGATTTTCTTGGGTTTTACTTAATAGCTTATTTAAAAAAAAAATACGAAGGGCCAGGGATTTTTTACTTCAGGTTTTCTAAGAATGTTACATAATAGAGAATCTTTAAAAAAAAACTTTCAGGGCCCGCTAGTGGGGGATTTTCAAGACGCCGGAACCCTAGCGAGCAATTCCACGATGGACTGCTCTACTGTGCTGAACAAAATGGTTGTCTCAAAATTTTGACTGGATGTTTTTGGAAAATAAATGAGCTTAAGGGAAGGGCTGCTTGCCCTTAGACCTCTTTTTACTCTTAAAAAGGCCATTAGAACTTTTTACCATTGATCCAAAGGTTATGTTGGGGTCTCTCACACGTAGAGTCATAGTGATAGGAACGTTCTTTCATTGGAGCAAATGGTTATATTGAACATTTTCTTGGATGTCTTTTCAAGAAAAGCTGCTAAAGGAGGCGTGAGAGTGGTGGCTGGTTGACCTATCAAAGTTTGAATCCAATTAGCTCATCTAAAAGTTTCAATGATGTTTCTAACTATTATAAAGTGGCGCTGCCTATGATATTGCTTATATGCCATTTTGAAAACCTGCATGCATACAGGTTTTTTTTTTATTGAACCTCCTAATAAACGTACCCTAGAAAATTTTCTTTAATATCCTTAGTGTTATTAGCTACAGTAACTGTAGTGGTAATATTAATAGTATACACATAGTATACACACAAGCTGTTTTTGATATATTACTTTTTCACCTATTTGAAAGTCCGCATGCTCATAGTTTGTTTTGATTTAGTTCAACATCCGCCTAAATATTCCTTTAAAGCTTCACCTTAGCACCCTTAGCCTGCGCAGTAGCAATAGTTGCAGTAACAGTAGTAGCAGAATCCACAAACCACCCTTGGTTTATTCAACATCCCCTTTAACACACGCATAACATTCCATTCAGCACAATCGACAGTTCCTGAATCATTTCTGATACGTCCTCTTGAAAGCCTGTTTGGGCATACTGTATTTCGATTTAGTTCCATACAGCTTCAATTTATCACAATTTTATTGCCTTAATAACTTTAGTTTTAAAAGCAGCAGAAGTAGTAGCAGTAGCAGTAGATTTTATAGAAGTAGCCGTAGCTTTAGTCGCTGCAGTAGTAGTAAAAGTAGTAATGATTGTAGCAGTATAAGTAGAAGCAGTAGCATTAGCATGCAAATATTTTCTTTTGAATAGTATAACATCTCCCACAACAAGCCCTTTTAATTTCAAATTCACACACCAAACTGTTCCTGCCTTTATGCCCTTTTGACAACCTGCATACAGACGGCGTGTTGTGATTCAGTTCACATTCCCCCTGAAAATTCCTTAAAAATTTCACCTTCAATTTCAGTTGTAGGTGAAGTCACAATAGTAGCATTGATATTACTAGTAATAGTATTAGCAGTAGTACTAGTAGCAGCAGAAGTATTAACAGATTGCCTTTTGGTCAGTAGAACATCCCTCTCATCAAGTCCTGTCAACTTAACATAACTAACCATTGCTATGACATTGCTAATATGTCCTTTTGATAACCTGTATGTTCATATACTTCTTGAAATTTTCATCTCAATGCTCTTAGCGGTACAAGTAGTTATAATATAAGTAGTAGTCGTAGATGTAGCAATAATAGTAGTATTGACAGTAGTGTCAACATATTGCTTTTTGGTCAGTTGATCTTCCCCTTTAATCATTCTCTGAAAGTTCCAAAGTTCCTCGTTTTGAGTTTGCCTGGATTGTTTATTGTAATTTCTGTTCGTTTTGGGTTTCATTTATTTATTGATGCTGATTTGTGGTAGTTTCACGCTTGGTGGATGATTTTATTTTATTTTTGCTCATTTTTTGTTTAATGGAATTCTTTACTTTCCTTTGGAAAACTTATTTTGTGGAAAAAGTTTTTTTAATTATCCATAAAAACCTTGTATGCCTTTGAGACATAACTTGCAACCCTCGCCCTGAGGACTGTGTGGAGGCGGGTTGTCATCCTCAAATACATAGTTTCCGGAACTTTCAACTACGCTGAACAAAATGGCCATCTCTAAACTTTGAGTTGATGTGTTTGGGGAAATGATGAGCGTGGTAAAAAAGTGATTTTCCTAGTTTTTCCGGCCAAGAGATTGCAAGTTTGAAGTATTGGGTTTTCAGCCATGGGATGGTGTACTTTACATTTTAATCCAGTTTTTTTCAAAATAATTAATTTTGGGTTACTATTGGCCGAGATTCCCCGTTTGCTATGTTGCAGCTACCGTTGCAGCCACAATAATACAGGCTAATGTGAGACTTCTTAATGGCAAGACATCGTCTGTCGCTATTCAATTTTCCAGGAAACAGACTTATGGTGAAGAATTTTAACAGAAAAACATGAAGAGGATTAGTATTCCAGTTAAACAACCATCTTGTTCGCTAAAGGATGCCGAAGAACTCTCTCTTAAGAAATGTTTAGTCCATTTTGTAACTTTTAGGTATACATAACTTCTATCAATGGTCTTATCAAGAACATTCTTCCTTAATGTAAGCCTTAGAGGTGTCACACAGGCTGAGAACAACACTCATGGTCATCTGTTTGAACTGTCTCACCAGTTTATCTTGTCGTGTTTAACGTAAAACCTTATAGGAGGGTACGTCATAGAAGGGTACTTAATCTTGGAGCTGTGTAGGTTTGTCTTCAAATCATGTTTACCGTTTTTGGGTAAAACGTCACAGAACGGTATTTAATCTTGGAGCTGTGTAGGTTTGTCCTAAATCATGTTTTATCAAAGTTTGGGTAAAACGTCATAGAAGGGTACTTAATCTTGGATCTGTGTAGGTTTGTCTTCAAATCATGTTTACTGTTTTTGGGTAAAACGTCATAGAACGGTACTTAATCTTGGAGCTGAGTAGGTTTGTCCTAAATCATGTTTTACCAGGGTTTGGGTAAAACGTCATAGAAGGTTTCTTAATCTTGGAGCTGTGTAGGTTTTTCCTAAATCAAGTTTTACTGGGGTTTGGGTAAAACGTCATAGAACAGTATTTAATCTTGGAACTGTGTAGGTTTGTCCCCAAATCATGTTTTATCAGGGTTTGGGTAAAACGTCATGAAGGGTACTTAATCTTGGAGCTCTGTAGGTTTGTCCTCAAATCATGTTTTACCAGGGTTTGGATAAAACGTCATAGAAGGGTACTTAATCTTGGAGCTGTGTAGGTTTGTCCTAAAAATATTTTTAACAAGGGTTTGGGTAAAACGTCATAGAAGGGTACTTAATCTTGGAGCTGTGTAGGTTTGTCCTCAAATCATGTTTTACCAGGGTTTGGGTAAAACGTCATAAAAGGGTACTCAATCTTCTAGCTGTGTAGGTTTGTCCTCAAATCATGTTTTAGCAGGGTTTGGGTTAAACGTCATAGAACGGTACTTAATCTTGGAGCTGTGTAGGGTTGTCCGAAATAATGTTTGATGATGGTTTGAGTAAATGTCATAAAGGGTACTTTATTTTGGAGCTGTGTAGGTTTGTCCTGAAATCATGTCTTACCAGGGTTTGGGTAAAACGTCATAGAAGGGTACTTAATCTTGGAGCTGTGTAGGTTTGTCCTAAATCATGTTTTAACGGGGTTTGGGTAAAACGTCATATAACGGTACTAACTCTTGGACGTGTGTAGGTTTGTCCTCAAATCATGTTTTACTAGGTTTTGGGTAAAACGTCATATAAGGGTACTTAATCTTGGAGCTGTGTAGGTTTGTCCTTAATAATGTTTTACCGTGGTTTGGGTAAAAAGTAATATAAAAGTACTTAAAATTGGAACTGTGTAAGTTTGTACTCAAATCATGTTTTACCAGGGTTTGGGTAAAACGTCATAGAAGGGTGCTTAATCTTGGATCTGTGTAGGTTTGTGCTCAAATCATTTTTTACCATGGTTTGGGTAAAACGTCATAGAAGGGTACTTAATATTGGAGCTGTGTAGTTGTGTCCTCAATTAATTTTTTACCAGAGTTTTGGTAAAACGTCATAGAACGGTACTTAATCTTGGAACTGTGTAAGTTTGTCCTCAAATCATGTTTTATCAAGGTTTGAGTAAACGTCATGAAGGGTACTTAATCTTTGATCTGTGAAGGTTTGTCCTCAAATCATGTTTTACCATGGTTTGGGTAAAACGTAATAGAAGGGTACTTAATCTTGGAGCTGTCTAGGTTTGTCCCCAAATCATGTTTTACCAGGGTTTGGGTAAGACGTCACAGAAAGGTACTTAATATTGGAACTGTGTAGGTTTTTACTCAATTCATTTCTTACATGGGGTTGTTTAAATTGTATTAAATGTTTAATTAATTTTGGAGATCTGTTGGTTTGTCTTAAATCATTTTTTATCATGGTTTGGTTAAACTTCTATAATTGTCCTTAATCTGTGAGATGTTTAGGTTTTTCATAAATAAAGTTTTTACAGTGGGTTGGTAAAACGTCAGAGAACGGTATTTAATCTTGGAACTGTGTAGGTTTGTCTTCAAATCATTTTTTACCAGGGTTTGGGTAAAACGTCATAGAAGGGTACTTAATCTTGGCGCTGTGTAGGTTTATCCTCAAATTATGTTTTACCAGGGTTTGTGTAAAACCTCATAGAAGGGTACTTAATCTTGGAGCTGTTTAGGTTTGTCCTTAAATAATGTTTTAACAGGGTTTGGTTAAAACGTAATAGAAGGGTAATGAATCTTGGATCTTTGTTGGCTTGCCAAAAATCATGTTTTACCAGGGTTTGGGTAAAACGTTATAGAAGGGTTCTTAATCTTGGAGCTGTGTAGGTTTGTCCTTAAATAATGTTTTACCAGGGTTTGGGTAAAATGTCAGATAAGGGTACTTAATCTGGGAGCTGTGTAGGTTTGTCATAAATCATGTAAGATTTGGTTAATCTTCATGAAGGGTAATTTATCTTGGAGCGGTGTAGGTTTGTCCTCAAAACATGTCTTACAAGGGTTTGGGTAAAACGTCATAAACGGGTACTTAATCTTGTAGCTGTGTCGTTTTGTCCTTAATAAATTTTTAACGGGGTTTGGGCAAAATTTCATAGAACTGTACTGAATCTTGGAGCTGTGTAGGTTTGTACACAATACATTTTTTACTAGGGTTTGGGTAAAAAGTCAAATAAGGGTACTTAATCTTAGATTAGTTTAGGTTTGTCCTAAATCAGTTATTACAAGGGTTTGGTTAAAACATCATAGAAAGTTACTTAATCTTGGAGCTGTGTAGGTTTTTCCTAAATCAAGTTTTACTAGGGTTTGTGTAAAACGTCATAGAACAGTACTTAATCTTGGACCTGTCTAGATTTGTCCCCAAATAAAGTTATACCAGGTTGTGGGTAAAACGTAATAGACGGATCCGTTATTTGTGAGCTGTGTAGGTTTGTCCTCAAATTATTTTTTAACAGTTTTTGGATAAAACTTCTTAGTACAGTCCTACATCTTGGAACTGGGGATGGTTTTCCTCAATTTATTATTTACAAGGAGGTTGTTAAAACGTCATAGAAGGACACTTAATCGTGGAGCTGTGTAGGTTTGTCCTCAAATTAATTTTTAACGGGGTTTGGCTGAAACGTAATAGAAGGATACTTAATCTGGGAGCTGCGTAGGTATGTCTTCTAATTTTGTTTTAACAGGGTTTGGGTAAAACGTCATAGAACACTACTTAATCTTGGAGCTGTGTAGGTGTGTCATAAATTATGTTTTACCAGGGTTTGGGTAAAACGTCATATAAGGGTAATTAATCTTGGATCTGTGTAGGTTTTTCGTCAAATAATGTTTTATCAAGTTTTGGGTAAACGTCATGAAGTGTACTTAATCTTGGAGCTCTGTAGGGGTGTCATCAAATCATGTTGTAACGGGTTGTGGGTAAAAAATCAGAGATGTGCACTTTATATTTATACTGATGTTTTGTTTCTCACATCCATTAGTTCAGAGTGTTTGCTGACAATTACTTTCAGTAGAGCTTCTAAGTTCTCTTCGGAGTATTTTATTCTAATTTGTATGTACAATTGGGTTTGTAAATAGTAATTTTCCAGTAATAGAGATTTGATATGTGGAGTGGGTTCATCAATATATTAAGAACAATTAGGGTGTTAAATTCTAAGATCCGGGTAATAACGATTGGCGCGTGGTATTTTTGTCCTCTATTCATTTTTTACCTAGGTTTGTTGAAACGTAATAGAAGGGTCCTTAATCTTGTAGCTGTGTAGGTTTGTCCTCAAATGATGTATGAACAGGGTATGGGTAAAAATTCAAAGAAGGGTACTTAATCATGGAGCTGTGTATCTTTTTTCTAAATCTTATCTTAACAGTGTTTGGGTAGAATGTAATCGACAGTCTCTTCATTTTGAATCTCCGTATGTTTTTCCTAACTAATATTTTATCAGTTTGTTGTTCGAAGAAAATACTGTTCCTATATAAAGGTGATAGGTAGTGTCTTTATACATTCTGTTTTACATGGGTTTGTGTAACACATCATATACGGGTCCTGAAACATGTAGCTGTGGGTGTTATTTCTAAATCTTGTTTTACCGGGGTTTGGGTAAAAGGTCAAAGAAGGGTACTTAATCTTGGAGCTCTGTAGGTTTTTCCTCAAATAATGTTTTACCAGGGTTTGGGTAAAACGTCATAGAAGGGTACTTAATCTTGGATCTGTGTAGGTTTGTCCTCAAATCATGTTTTACCAGGGTTTGGGTAAAACGTCCTAGTAAGTTACGTTATCTTGGATGTGTTTATTTTTGTCCTCAAATCATTTTTTACCAGGGTTTGTGTAAAACGTAATAGAACGATACTTAATCATGAAACTGTGTATGTTTGTCTTAAATTATGTTTTACCAGGGTTTGGGTAAAACGTCATAGACGGGTACTTAATCTTGGAGCTGTTTAGGTTTGTCCTCAAATCATGTCGTACCGGTGTTTGTTTAACACGTCATAGACCAGCACTTATCACTGAACTGTGTAGGTTTGTTCTAAATTATGTGTATATGGGTTGTGGGTAACACGTAAGAGAACGGTAACTAATTTAAACTTCGTTATTTTGTCTTCAAATTATGTTGTACATGGGTTGAGGTAATACGTCACCGAACGGTACTTAATATTGTATCTGTGTAGGTTTGTCCTCAAATTATGTCTTATTAGGGTTTGGGTAAAACGTCATAGAAGGCTACTTAATCTTGGAACTGTGTAGGTTTGTCTTCAAATTATGTTGTACCAGGGTATGGGTAAAACGTAAAATAAGGGTACTTAATCTTGGAACTGTGTAGTTTTGACCTAAAATATGTCTTACCTTGTTGTGTCAAAAATAACATGAAGGATACTTAATCATGGTGAAGTTTCTGGTAGTCCTAATACAATATTATCCAGTTTCTTTTTAAAACGTCATAGTACGGTACTAAAAAATTTAACTGTTTAGGTTTGTCATAAAATTAAATTTGACAGAGATTTGGATCCCTTGCACCAGAAGGGCTTTTACCATTAAAGCTGTGTTGTATGGTAATAAATATCTTATTCAGAAGGTGTTGTTAAATGTCATGAAGGATCCATTAACTATGTGAGCTGTCGGTTATCTCTCACATCAAGTCGTACAATTTGTTGGTCCAAACGACCAATTCCGATAATTCTCCTTTTAACTGTTTCGTGGTGTCCTCAAATCAAGTTTTAACAGGGGCTGGGTAAAACGTCATAGAACGACCCTCAATCTTGGATCTTTGTATGTTTGTACTAAAATAATATTTTACAAAGGTTTGGGTGAAACGTCATAGACTGGTACTTAATCTTTTACCAGCGTACGTTAGTCATAAATAATTTTTTCAATGTGTATGGGTGAAACTTAATGACAGTTACTTAATCTTGAAGCTCTGTAGGTTTGTCCTCAAATTATGTTTTACCGGGGTGTGGGTAAAATGTAATAGAAGGATACTTCATCTTTGAGCTGTTTAGGTTTTTCCTCAAAATATGTTTTATCAGGGTTTCAGTAACAAATCAAATAAGGGTACTTAATTTTTGAGCTGTGTCTCTGTTTCATAAAATAATGTTTTATAATTGTGTGATTAATATGTCAAAGTAGGGTACTTTATCATGGTGCTGTTTATCTCTGTACTACATAATGTCTTACAAGGGTGTGGGTAAAACGTCATAGAAGGGTACTTAATCTGGAAGATGTGTAGGTTTGTCCTAAATTATGTTTTACCAGGGTTTGGGTAAAACGTCATAGAACGGTCATTAAGCAGATAACTCTTGTGATGTTTCTTACAACTTTGTGTTCTATTGTTCGTTTAAAACGTCATAGAACGGCAATGTATCAGTGAAAAGTTGAGGTGTGTCCTAAATTCAGTTTTACCATTTTTTTTTTAAAACATCATATTACGTATCTTAAACTTGGAACTGTTTAGTTTTGTCTTAAATTAAGTTGTACCGGTGTTGGGTTAAAACGTAATTGAACAATACAAAATCTTGGATCTGTGCAGGTTTGTTCTACTTCTAGATTAACCAGTTTCGTGTTAAACGTAATAGAACGATACATAATATTTTTACTGGGTAGGTTTTTCCTAAATCATGTTTTACCAGGGTTTGGGTGAGATGTCATAGAAAGGTAAGTAATCTGTAAACTGTTGAGTTGTGTCCTAAATTAAGTTGGACCGGTTTTTGGGTAAAACGTCATGAACGGTACTTAATCTTGGAACACTTTAGGTTTGTCCTAAAATAAGTCTTACTGTGTTTTGGGTAAATCGTCATATTACGACACTTAACCTTGGAACTGTTGCTTGTTGTCCTAATATATGTTTTACCAGGGTTTGGGTAAAACGTCATAGAAGGGTACTTAATCATTGAGCTGTTTACGTTTTTTCTCAAATCATGTTTTACCGGGGTTTGGGTAAAAAATCAAAGAAGAATACCTAATCGTTGTTCTGCTTAGGGTTTTTTACAAATAATGTAGTATAATGGCTTGTTTAACATGTCATAGCCGTGTACTTTATATTTGATGTGTTCTTTTCTATAATCAAATATCGTTTTAAGAAGTTGGGGTTAACAGTATATAAGTTTCCTTTCTATTTTAGCTATGTCAAGTTTTTATCAAATTATTTTTTAAAATTGTTGTTGTCACAAGTCAAATAACAATACTTGATATTGTAGTTTCTTCGTTTTTTTTTCAAATTAAGTTTTATAAGGTGCTGGTTAAAATGTCATAGTGGGGTCCTTAATCTTGGAGTTCTGTTGGTCTGTCCTAAATCATGTTTTACCAGGGTTTGGGTAAAATGTCAGAGAACGGTACTTAATCTTGGAGCTGTGGAGGTTTTTCCTCAAATCATGTCTTACCAGGGTTTGGGTAAAACGTCATAGAAGGGTACTTAATCTTGGAGCTGTTTAGGTTCGTCCTCAAAAGATATTTTACCAGGGTTTGGGTAAAAAATTATAGAAGAGTACCTAATTTTTGCTCTGTGTAGGTGTTTTCTCAATTAATGTTTTACAATGGTTTGATTAAAATTTCATAGTAGGGTACTTAATCTTGGAGTTGTGTAGCTTTGTTCTAAATCATGTGGTACCGGGGTTTGTGTAAAACGTGATGAACGATTCTTTCACAGGGTGTAGTGTAAGATTATCATAAATTTAGAAGTACCAGTGATTGGTTAACACGTATTATAACGGTCTTTCACATGAGAACTATGAAGTTCTGTCCTATAACCCAATTCACCAGGTTGTGATTAAACGTAATGAAGGGTAATTAATCTTTGAGCTGTGTAGGTTTGTCCTCAAATTATGTTTTACCAGGGTTTGGGTAAAACGTCATAGAAGGGTACTTAAAATTGGAGCTGTGTAGGTTTTTCCTCAAATGAAGTTTTACCAGGGTTTGGGTAAAAAGTCATAGAAGGGTACTTAATCATGGCGCTGTGTAGGTTTATACTCAAATTATGTTTTTCAATGGTTTGGGTAAAACATCCTAGAAAGGTACTTTATGGGCGATCTGTGTAGGTTTGTCCTCAAAAAATATTTTACAAGGGTCTGGGTAAAACGTTATAGAAGGCTACTTCATCATGGAGCAGTGTATGTTAGTCATCAAATAAAATATTACAAGGGTTTGGGTAAAACTTCATAGACGGTTTATTACTCATGGATCTGGGTAGTTTTTTCCTCATATTATTTATGACCAGTGATAGTTCCAAACATCCTAGTCATGTAATATATAATGGAACTGTGTATTGTTTTCCTAAAATTCTGATTCAGCTATGTTTATTTAAAAAGTCATATACCTTAAATTAATCTTTTAACTGAGTTTGGTGTTCATATAAAATTTATTCCTGTAGTCTTTATAACAAGTATTTTGGGTGACGTTAACGTTGATAGCTGAAGGTATTCCCTCACAATATGTTTTAAACTGGTTTTGGTAACTCATAAAATACGGACCAGTACTCTTGTCTATTCTTCTGGTTTTTCTAAATTTATGTTTTACAATTTTTTGGTCAATACGTAATATTATTATAATTAATAAGGGAGTTGTGTCATTTTATCCTCAAATTCTATTGTAAAAGGGTTTAGTTAACAACTAACAGACCTTTCATTTCTCGTTGATCTGTACATTTCGGTACTATAATATCGTTTTATGTAATCGGGATTAATAGTATTTAAGGTTACATCTAAGTTGATATGTGTCGGTAGTTCATAACATTATTATTTACACTGGTTTGGGTCACACATAAAATAAGGATACTGAATTTTTGAGCTGCGTTGTTGTGTTCTCAAATTAACTTTTACACTTGTCTGGTTATAACTTCATAGTAGGGTACTAAATATGGTAGTTCTCTAGCTCTGTCCATAAAATATGTATAGACAGGGGTTGGGTAATATGTAAGATAACGGCCCTTAATCTGGGAACTGTTTAAGTTTGTCCTAAATAAATATCTTATCAGGGTCTGTGTGAATCGCCAAAGAAGACTACTTAATCTTTGATCATTGTAGGTGAGTCATAAATAATATATTTCATGGTTTTGGGTTAAACGTCATAGACCGGTTCTTAATCTTGGAGATGTGTAGGTTAGTCCTCAAATAATGTTTTACCAGGGTTTGGGTAAAACGTCATAGAAGGTTACTTAAACTTGTAGCTCTGTAGGTTTGTCCTCAAATTATGTTTTACCAGGGTTTGGGCAATATGTAATATAACGGTCCTTTATATTGGTACTTTTTTTGTGTTTACTCATATAATGTTTTACCAATGTGTCGGTAACAAATGTATTAAGGTTACCGGATCGTTTCACTGGGGATGTTTGTTCTCAATTTATTTTTTACATTTGTTTGGGTAAAACTTCATAGTAGGGTACTTAATCTTGGAGTTGTGTAGCTTTGTCCTCAAATATAGTTTTACCAGGGTTTGGGTAAAACGTCATAGACGGGTACTTAATCTTGGAGCTGTGTAGGTTTGTCCTCAAATTATGTTTTACCAGGGTTTGGGTAAAACGTCATAGAAGGGTACTTAACCTTGGAGCTGTGTAGGTTTGTCCTCAAATAATGTTTTACCAGGGTTTGGGTAAAACGTCATAGAAGGGTACTTAATCTTGGAGCTCTGTAGGTTTGTCCTCAAATCATGTTTTACCGGGGTTTGTGGAAAATCTAAGAGAACGGCCATTACTCTTTGAACTGTGTAGGTTTGTCCTCAAATAATATTTTAACAGGGTTTGGGTGAAACGTCAAAGAAGGGTACTTAATCTTGGAGAAGTGTAGGTTATTCATAAATCATGTCTTACACGGGGATGGGTAAAACGAAAACGACCGGTTCTTTATCTTGAATCAGTTTAGGTTTGTTATAAATCATATTTTAAGGGGTTTTGGGTCAATCGTCAACGAAAATCTATTCATATTGATTAATCGTATATTTTTTCTTACTAAATTTTTACGGGTGGTATTGAGACACGTAAGTTTACGGATACAAATAATTTTGATGCTGAATTTTTTCTTCAAATCATGTTGTAAAGGGGTTTTGGTAGAAAGTCAGAGAAGGGTACTGAATCTTGGAGCTGTGTAGGTTTTTCCTCAAATCATGTCGTACCATGGTTTTTTTTACACGTCATAGAAGAATTCTTAATCTGGAAACTTGTTATTTTTGTACTAATTTATGTTGAACCGGGTTCGGTTTAAAACGTCATAGTACGGGCATAAATCTGTTAAATGTTTCGTTTTGACATAAAAAATTTTTTACCAGTTTGTTTTTAAAACGTAATAGAAGTGTACTTGATCTGGGAGATGTGTAGTTTTTTCCTAAATTATATTTTAACAGGGTCTGGGTAAAGAGTTCATGTACGGTAAGTAATCTTTAATCATTTTATGTTTGTCCTCAATTCTTGTTTGAACTGTGATTTGGTAGAATGTAATCTACGGGTACAGGAGATGCTTATTTTTTGACTTACAATTTGGTAGATATTTGGTTTTCTAATCGAAAGTTTACGACTAATACAAATGGTAGTGGTGATGTGTGTCATAAAATACTGTATTAAAATTGTGTCGGTATCTAATCAATTAATGGTTCTTGATTTTTTCTCAGGGTATTTGTTTTATCAAATTTTTTTTTACAATTGTTTTGTTGAAACTTAATATTAGGGTACTGAATATAGTATTTGTTTTTGTTTGTCAACAATACTTTATGTGCACGGAAGTGTTTATAAAGGCAAATACGTTTAATTCATCGTGAATTTTATTTTTTTTTACATAAAAAACTTATTAGAAATTGGTTGTTAAACTAAATTTATATGACAATAGAATTATTATGTTTCTTTTTTTACTATCATCCATTATTAAAAACGTCAGGGTAAAACTTTATAGACGGTTCCTTTGTCTTTTCAAGCTGTGTGTTTGTCCTCAAATCATTTTTTATCGGGGTGTGGGTAATATGTAAGAGAATGATCCTTAATCTTTGATCTGTGTTGGTTTGTATTAAAATAATATTTTATCAAGGTCTGGTTGAAACTTCAAAGAAGAGTACTTAATCATGTAGCATTGTACGTAATTAATAAATCATGTTTTAACAGGTTTTGGCTGTAACGTCAAAGAAGGTTTCTTAATATTGGATCAGTTTAGGATTTTCCTCAAATAATGTTTTACCAGGGTTTGTTTAAAAAATCATATACGGGTACTTTATTTTTGAGCTGTTTCTGTATTGCTTAAAAAAATGTTTTACATTTTTGTGGTCAATTCGTCTTATAAGGATACTACTTCAGGGAGTTGTGTAGGTTTGTCCTAAATTACTGTGGTACAATTTGGTGGTCAAAACTTCATAGTTGGATAGTAAATAAGGGATCTGTGTAGCTATATCCTAAATCATGTTTTACCGGGATTTGTGTAAAACGTAATAGACGGTTTCTTAATCTTGGAGCTGTGTAGGTTTGTCCTCAAATAATGTTTTACCAGGGTTTGGGTAAAACGTCATAGAAGGGTACTTATCTTGAAGCTGTGTAGGTTTTTCCTCAAATCATGTCTTACCAGGATTTGGTTAACACGTCATAGAACGATACTTAATCTTGGAGCTGTTTATGTTTGTCCTCAAATCACTTTTTAAAGAGGCTTGATTAAACTTAATGAAGGGTACTTTATTATGGAGCTGTTTAGTTTTTTCCTGACATAATGTATTACCAAGGTTTGGGTAAAACGTTATAGAAAGTTCCTGTGTATTGTATCGCTGGCGGTTTTTCCTCAAATCATGTTTTACCGGGGTTTGGGTAAAACGTAAGAGTATGACACTTAATCTGTGAACTGTGTATGTTTTTACTAAATTCATATCTTACGAGGGTCTGAGTGAAACGTCAAAGAAGTGTACTTAATAATTGAGCATTGTATGTTAGTCCTCAAATCATGTTTTAACTGGGTTTGGGTAAAACGTCATAGACCGTTACTTAATCTTGGAGCTGTTTAGGTTTGTCCTCAAATAATGTTTTACCAGGGTTTGGGTAAAAAGTCATATACGGGTAATTAAACATGGATCTGTTTAGGTTGGTTCTCAAATAATGTTTTACCATGGTTTGGGTAACAAATAATAGAAGAATTCTTAATTTTTGAGCTGTGTCTTTTTTTCTTCAAATTATGTTTTACAATTTTTTTGTTAATTCGTCATATACGGATAATATATATGGGAGCTGTGTCATTTTATCCTCAAATAATATTTTACCATGTTTTAGTTCACTAGTAACAGACCGTGCATTAAAATTTGAACTATGTTGGTGTGTCCTAAAGACATGTTTTACCAGGGTTTGTGTAAAATGTTATAGAACGGTACTTAATCTTGGATCTGTTTATGTTTTTCCTTAAATCATTTTTTACCAGGGTTTCGGTAATAAATCATATACGAATACTTAAGTTTGGTGCTGTGTTTGTGTTTTTTAAATTATGTTTTATATTTTCTTGGTTAATTATTGATATTAGGATAGTTTATCTTGGATTTGTGTATCTTTTTTCTCAAAGCATTTTTTTAAGGGTTTTGGGTAAAACGTCAAAGACGGGTACTTAATCCTGGAGCTGTGTAGGTTTGTCCTCAAATCATGTTTTATCCAGGGTTTGGGTAAAATGTCATAGAACGGTACTTAATCTTGGAGCTCTTTATGGTTTTTCTCAAATGATATTTTACCGGGGTTTTGGTAACAAATTAATTAATGGTACCTAATCTTGGATCTGCGTAGGGGTTTTTTCAAATAATTTTTTACAATGTCTTGGTTTAAATGTCATAGTAGGATGCTTAAACTTAGATCTGTTTATCTCTTTTCTCAATTCTTGTTTTACAGATGTGTGATAAATTGTCATCGACAGTCTATACATATTGAATGTTGGTATGTTTTTCCACAATAACGGATTATCGGGTTGTGTTTAGACTTAATGAAGTGTAATATATCATTAAGATAGTTAGGTTCTTGCTAAATCCTTTTTTAAAAAGGTATGGGTAACACATCATAGAACGGCAATTAAACTTGGATATGTGAAGGTTTTTTCTAAATCATGTTTTACCGGGGTTTGGTTAAAATGTCATAGAAGGGTACTTAATCTTGGAGGTGTGTAGGTTTGTCCTCAAATCATGTTTTACCAGGGTTTGGGTAAAACGTCATAGAAGGGTACTTAATCTTGGAGCTGTGTAGGTTTGTCCTCAAATAATGTTTTACCAGGGTTTGGGTAAAAAGTCATAGAACGGTACTTAATCTTGGATCTGTTTAGGTTTTTTCTCAAATAATGTTTTAACATGGTTTGGTTGAAAAGTGATAGAAGAATACTTTCTTTTTGATCTTTGTCGGTTTTTTTTCAATTAATGTTTTACAATTTTTTGGTCAAAAATTCAAATTCGGATCCTATATATGTGCGTTTTTTAGTTTTATATACTTATTATTTTGTACACGGTTTTAGTTAAAACTTAACATTCGGGTAATTACTATGGGAAGTGTGTAGGTTTGTCCTAAAATAATTTTTTCTCAGTGTGTGTTTAATCTTCTATAAGGTTACTTATTCTTTGATCTGTTTATGTTTGTCAAAACTCGATTTTTTACCAGTTTTGTATATTAATTCATATACGTGTCATGAATCTTTGTTATGTTTAGGTTTGTCATAAAATAAAGGTTTAAACTGGTCTTGGAATAAATTCATAGAAGGTTCCTTAATATTTTATCTCTCGAAGTTTGTAATCAACTCATGTTTTAAAGGGGTTTTGGTCAATAGTCATAGAACGGTACATACTCTTAGTACTGTGTATGTTTGTAATCAATTATTTTTTTCACCAGGTTTGGTAAAACGTATAGAAGGGTCCTTAATATTTGTTATCTGTAGTATTTTCCTCACATTATGTTTTAAAATGGTTGGTGTAACAAATCAAATAAGAGTACTGCATCTTTGAGGTGTGTATCTTTATCTTCAAATTATGTTGTATAATGTTCTTGTTAAAAATTAATAGAAGGGTGCTTAATATTGGATCTGTGTTAGTTTTTCCTCAAATATTGTTTTCCCGGGGTTTGGGTAAAAAGTCTTTGCAGGGTACATAATCATGGAGCTGTGTATGTTTGTCCTAAATCACTTTTTATCAAGTTTTGGGAAATCGACTTGAAGGTTATTAAATCTTGGAGCTGTTTAGATTCGTCATCAAATTATGTTTAAGAAGGTTTTGGGTAACACAACATAGAACTGCAATTAATCTTAGTTAAGTGGAGCGTTTTTCTAAATATTGTCTTTCCGAGGTTTGATAAAACATCATCGTAAGGCACTTAATCTTAAATCTGCGTATGTTTTTCCTAAATAACTTATAATAGAGTTTTGGGTAGAATTATATACGGGGACTTGATCATTTTTGTTTGGTTTATTTTAATCAAATCTTTTATTAAAAGTTTGATTTTAAAAAGTTAATGAAGTTTTATGTGCCTTGTTCAGGTTTAGTTTTTTACTAAGAAAAGAATTTCCGGGGGCGTTGTTCAGTGAACGTTTCCTGGAATGAAAAAGTGTGCATTGATTGGTTTTGGTAAAAGCATTTTTTTAATTGGTTTTGTTTAAAATTCAGATAAGGTTACTTAATCTTGTATCAGTGTATGTTTGTACTCACATAATGTATTACTAGGGTTTGGGTAAAACGGCATAGAAGGATACTTAATCTTGGAGCTGTGTAGGTTCGTCCTATGTCATTTTTTTATAGGGGTTGGGTAAAATGTAAGAGAAATTTACTTAATCTTGGAACTTTTTAGGTTTTTCCTCAAATCATATTTTACCAGGGTTTGGGTAATACGTCATAGAAGGGTACTTAAACTTGTAGCTGTGTAGGTTTGTCCTCAAATGATTTTTTATAAGTGTTGGGGTAAAAAGTCATAGAAGTGTACTTAATCTTGGAGCTGTGTAGTTATATCATCAAATAATGTTTTACTAGGGTTTGGATAAAAAGTCATATAAGGGTACTTAACCTTGGAGCTGTGTATGTTTGTCCTAAGTCTCTTTTTATCTCGGTTTGGTTAAACTTAAAGAAGGGTACTTAATGTTTAAGATGTGTTGTTTTTTACTCAAATTATGTTTTACCAGGGTTAGGGTAAAACGTCATAGAAGGGTACTTAATCTTGGAGCTGTGTAGTTCTGTCCTCAAATCATGTTTTACCAGGGTGTGGGTAAAACGTCATATAACGGTACTTAATCTTGGAACTGTGTAGGTTTGTCCTCAAATCATGTTTTACCAGGTTTTGGGTAAAACGTCATAGAAGGGTACTTAATCTTGGAGCTCTGTAGTTTTGTCCTCAAATCATGTTTTACCAGGATTTGGATAAATCGTCATAGAAGGGTACTTAACCTTGAAGTTGTTTATGTTAGTCATAAAAAAATTTTAAGCAAGTGGTTGTACCAATAAATGATGAGTCTTGAATCGGTATTCGGGTTTGTTTTTTGCTCAAAACATTTCTTTCCTGGGTTAGGGGAAAAAGTCATAGAAGGGTACTTAAATCTTGGAGCTGTTTTGGTTTTTCATAAATCATCTTTTACCAGGGTTTGGGTAAAACGTCATAGAACGGTACTTACTCTTGGAACTGTGTAGGTTTCTCCTCAAATCATGTTTTACCAGGGTTTGTTTAAAAAGTCAAAGTCGGGTAATTATCTTTGAGAAGGTGTTGTTGGTCCTCATTTTTTGTCGGTCCAGTTTGTGGGTAAAACGTCATAGAAGGTTTCTTAATCTTGGTTCTTTTTAGGTGTTTTCTTAAACTAGTAGAACCGTTTTTGGTGCTCAATGAACGTTTCCTGCAATACCTATTTTAACTTTGTTGGTATTTCCTAAAAAAATATCTATAAAGTATTTTTGTAACAAGCCAATTTAGTATAACTAATCTTGTAGCTTTGTAAGTTTGTCTTCAAATTATGTCTTACCATGGTTTAGGTAAAACGGCACAGAAGGATATTTAATCTTGGAACTGTTTAGGTTTGTCCTCAAATTATGTATTACCAGTGTTTGGTTAAAACGCCATAGTATTGTAGTTAATCTTGGAACTGTTTAGGTCTGTCCTAAATTAATGTTTTATAAAGGTTTGTGTAAACGTCTTGAATGGTCCTTAATCTTGGAGCTGTGTAGGTTTGTCCTCAAATAATGTTTTACCAGGGTTTGGGTAAAACGTCATAGAAGGGTACTTAATCTTGGAGCTGTGTAGGTTTGTCCTCAAATCATGTTTGACCAGGTTGTGTGTAAATTATAATAGAAGTGAACTTAACGAGGATGCGTTTTTTTGGGTACATAACTCACGTTTTACCAGTTTGGTGTGCAACTAATATTTGGGTAATTATGCATTGTTAGGTTTATTGTTTTCATCACTACATATTTATAAAGGGTTATTTGCAAACTTTATCGAGGCGTCATTAGTATTTGAGCTGTGTTGGTTCTTCATTAATAAAGATGTACCGGGGGCTGTGTAAAATATAAGAGAACGTTACTAAATATTGGTACTGTTTTAGTTATTACTAAAAAAATATTTAAAAAGGGTTTGATTAACAATTCATTTAATAGAACTTAATCTTTGAACATTGTAGTTTAATAATCAAATAATGTTTTAATTGGGTTTGTGTAAATCGTCATAGTAGGGTAATTACGAGTAGCTGTGTTGTTTTGTCCTAAATCATGTTTTACAAGGGTTTGGGTAAAACTCCATAGAACGATCCTTAATCTTGGAACTGTGTAGGTTTATCCTAAAATCATGTTTTACCATGATTTGTGTAACAAATCATAGAAGAGGACTTGATTATTGCTTTGGGTAGGTATTTCTTCAATTTATTTTTTACAATTTTTAGGTTAATTAGACAAATATGTAGACATAATATGGTAGCTGTGTCATATTGTCTTCAAATCCTATTGTAAAATGTTTTATTTAACCCGTAACATTCGGTTAAAAACTAGTGGATCTATATCTTTCGGTCAAAATATAATTTTTTATCTAGTCGTGGTTCAAAGTATTTAATTGTCCTGTATCTTGGTTAGGTGTCTGGTTGCCCTCACATTATGTTTTAAACTGGTTCGGGTAAAACATCAAAGAAGGGCACTGTATCTTGGAGCTGTGTAGTTTTTTCCTAAAATCATGTCTTACCAGGGTTTGGTTAAAACGTCATAGAGGGGTACTTAATCTTGGAGATGTGTAGGTTTTTCCTAAATCATGTTTTACCAGGGTTTGGGTAAAACGTCATAGAACGGTACTTAATCTTGGAACTGTGTAGGTTTGTCTTCATGTCATGTTTTACCAGGGTTTGTGTAAAACGTCATAGACGGGTACTTAATCTTTGAACTGTTGATTTTGTTACTCATAAAATGTATGACCCGTTTTTGTTTAACACGCCAGAGATGGTTTATTAAGTGGAGAGGTTTAGTTTTTTCATAAAAAATGTTTTACGATTATTTTTTCTAATTCTACGATATCTGCACTTACTATGGTTAGTTATGTTGGGTTTCATAAATAACTGTTTTAACAGTGGTTGTTTAACAAGTCAGTTTCTAGTAGTTGATCTTGGAACAGGGTAGGTGTGTTATCAAAATATTTTTTAAAAGTGCTTAGTTAAAACGTCATAGACGGGTACTGAATATTGGAGCTGAGTAGGTTTGTCCTCAAATAATGTTTTACCAGGGGGTGGGTAAAACTTCATAGTAGGGTAATTAATCTTGGAGCTGTGTAGGTTTGTCCTCAATCAAGTTTTACGAGTGTTTGGGTAAAACGTCATAGAAGGGTACTTAATCGTGGATCTGTATAGTTATGTACTAAATTCTCTTTTTATGAAAGTTTGATTAAAAAACATGAAGTGTACTTAATATTTAATATGTGTATATTTGTTCTAAAATTATCTATTAACATGGTGTGGGTAACACGTCAAATAAGGATCAGTCTTTTTGGAGTTGCGTAGTTTTGTCATCATATAATGTTTTACAGGTGTTTGGGTAAAACATCATAGAAGGGTACTTAATCTTGGAGCTGTGTAGGTTTGTCCTCAAATCATGTTTTACCAGGGTTTGGGTAAAACGTCATAGAAGGGTACTTAATGTTGGAGCTGAGTAGGTTTGTCCTCAAATCGTGTTTTACCAGGGTTTGGGATTCCTACATCTTAAGTAAGCCTACTGGGATCCAATAAAAGACCGTGAGAGAAAATGTCATCCTTATGTAAAAAAAGAAATACTTTCACAAAATGTTTTGCCAATGGTTGGCATACTCCGTGCCAATATTTTAATCTGTAGTTTCAAGTTCATATAAATCAAACTTAACTTAGGGTTATCCTTTACGTTAATCAAAAACGTTTTTGGTTTTCAACTTCAAATTCCACTTTTAACTGTATTGATAAATATCATGTTATTGAAATAATTGTGCTCGATTAATGGGTCGATTACTAGGAGTAATTTGCCAAGGCTGTTGATATCTCTAGGAGTTACTTTTTCGATCAGTAGTGGTTTTAGGGGGAGGGGGAGGATAAGGGCTACTTGTCACGATCATGAAAATTTTAGGGGCGTAAAATTTAAAATAAATAATTTAACGGGTATAATCATTTGTAATTTTTTAAGTTTTATTTTTAATTAAAATAAAGTAGAGGGCGCAGTTGGGGGAAGGTATAACTAAATTGAGTCCAACATTTTAATTTTTCCTATATTTTCCTCATCATTCCTTGATGTACATACTAACGATGTACAATAAGATCAACCACTAACATCTACCTTTAATCTTTGAACTCCTATTATCACTACACAGCTAAAAATAAGAATACAAAAATAAGTTTCCCTTGGGGAAGTGTGGGGGTAAGATTTATGGGCACAAGTCCTAATTCCATCAGCAAAATGTGATACATTAAAATCAATTTAAATCAAATAGTTGCGGGCATCAAGTCATGGCTAATTGTAGAAAAAGGCCAAGAGAGATAGTCCCAGTGAGAAGCAAATCTGGCATAAGCCCTTTTTAGGATTGTATAAAAATGATGTCATTTCATTTGTTGATAGATAATTCTATCTATTATCCGTCCATACGTCATTCCTAGGGCAGAACTAAGGTAGATAGTTATAGAACTAAGATTTGATTGATTTTGGGTTGACGCATGACGGACAATGTCCA
This sequence comes from Artemia sp. Qi Xiang Cuo, assembly GCF_049724085.1. Lineage (NCBI taxonomy): Eukaryota > Metazoa > Arthropoda > Branchiopoda > Anostraca > Artemiidae > Artemia > Artemia sp. Qi Xiang Cuo. The sequence goes on along the minus strand of NC_142806.1, from coordinate 62,844,381 downwards.
CTGGACTCGTATGCGAAATCTGGGACTGAATTTGCTTGGAATCACAGACAAACAAGTGACACGTGACCAAAGCAAGAAAACCAAGTAGGAAAATTAGGATCGTGCAGGGAGCTTCAGAAGCCGAGAGGCCGGATCAAACATGTCTCTTTTCACAATAACAAACCTTATGTATGAAGAACTGTCAACTTGTGTAACTTACAGTCCTTGCGCTGGGGCTGTCACCTCACTAGGGATGGGAGGGTTAGAAAGAGGGATAGAGAGGGAGGGAGAAAGAGGGTTGAGAGTTTAAAACTTTTATTAAATATTTCAGCTCAACTAATATAAAAAGAAAATTATATAGTTTTGTATTGTCACAAGAATACAAAGTAACATTATAAGGAAGAACCTTAATAAGCTGCAAAAATAGCAGTGTTAAAACGCACTAAAAATAATTTTTGAATTAAGTTTTTTTTTCCAACTTTGGAATAGAATAAACTAAGATCTAACCGAGATTAATTAATAAGTAGGAGTCACACTCAAGAGCTGATTTGTACAACAATTAAAAAAAAAACACTTTCAAAACCAACGAAAGGCTTGGCACTTGTATATCTTCTAGACATTATTTTCCACCATATGTTGGATTTTTAAACGTTGAAGTTGCCTGCTTATAAATTGGATTTTCACCCTAAAAAAAAAAGTCATTAGTTACATGTGGACACAAAAAAAGAAAAAAAAAATCGGTTTCATTCAAACTAATTCCAACTTTCCTTTTTCTCACACTTTTCTTTCTTTTTTTTCCTATTTTCATTCTAACATGATAAGAACTAATCCTTATCAAGAAGATAAATAAACTAGAACTAATGCGTGCTAATACCTAATATATGATATAAAACAAATCTGACAAATCTGTTGTAGTTAATTTAAGAGTTAGAAATTTTTTGTTTTACTCCTTTTAGGAGACTCGCGATCAGCCTTGACTTAAAGGCAGAGAAAAGTCAATCACCAACATTGATTGTTAACAAGGGCTGTTATATACCGCGTCATTATAAGGTTACATTTGTTGTGCTTTATCACTAAATTGGTAACGGATGTTTTTTAGAGAAAGGTCTTTCTGCAAAATCTTGGGTGACGGTCTCCCATTGCTAGTCATTTTGAACTTTGAGGAATCTTAAATTTTGGATGTACCAAAATTTTCTATAGTTTTGACATTTTTGAGGTTTTTATTTTAACTTTGTGATGTATAAGATTTATTATAAAAAGCCTACGAGTCATAGCAACATAGAATACCGCCTACAAAGCTCAGGAACAAAATACAACTTTAGATATGGTAATATATAAAAAAAAAAAGGTTCAAAATTTTAACAAAAAAAACAAACAATTATAATAAAAATCCTAGAAACCAGAACAAACTATCCCCTCAAACATGATTCATTATGTTTAATCCCTAAACGAAGAAACTTACATAACTGTTTAATACCACATGCGTTTCTCTCAGTCACCCGCTTAATTAATCAGCATTCGCTCCCAAAAACTCGTCCAAATCATTTATTCCTCAACTCAGACAGCTCTTCACACTCGGATACAAAATGAAATAAATTCTCATTCATACTTCTACACATAGGGCACAAACAGGGGTCAGCCGCCGGCCTAAACTTTCCTAAAAATGTCCTTCTCTCACCAATACCCAAACTATCCCCTCTTACCAATTACAAATTCTTCAAGTCCTCTTTATCCAACCCAAATTCAAACTTCCTAAACCTCCTCCCACCAACGCTCTTTAGCTTGGGAGTAAAACCTCAAGGACATAGATTGGTCCTTAAGAGCTTGCCACTCTTGGATTTCTTGATCATTTAGGATTCGCAGGACTTCCTTCCATAGTGACACACTTTCATTCATTGGGCCTTTTCCTTCCTTCCGCATCTCCGAAAGGCCACAAAGGTCTAGTATTTTCTTGACAAGATTTGGCCACGAATCACGTCTAACTCCCTTTAAGCTCTTCAAATAAGCTGACTTAAGAAGCCGAAATCTAGGTAGCGTAATTATTTTCTCCCAAAATTTCACCATTCTAACCAATCTAACAATCCTTAAAGCCTAAAATTCTCTTAAAATATCTTAGCTGAATTACTTCGAACTTAGCTGCTTTAGCAAAACCCCTAATTTCAGAACCCCAATGTAGACTAGAAGCTACTTTTGTCTGGAACACTCTTCTGGATCTTCATGTCAGGTAGCTGACCTAAATTACTCCTCAAAAGCATATTTATTAGCCTCTTATCCCATAAGTTACAATCTTCTACATGCCTAGACACCCCCCTTAACGCACTAAACTTAACACCAAAATAGCCGAATTTTCCTTTAACCTTAAACATCGTTCCTCCAAAATTAAATGAACCTCGGAATCAATATCCCCTTTGCTCCTAAATACTAGTAGCACTGACTTCTTAGCGTTCAATTCTAAACCCTTCTTTTGTAAACAATTTTTCTATTATATCTAATTGCTTCTTCTAAAGATTATCTCTACTATCTGCCACTAGAGCTTCATATATGCATATGTAATAAAAAACAATAGCTAAAATATTAGTAATATGCCTTAGTTTTATGTAATTTAATAACTAATTTTTTAATACTTCAGTTAGGGAGGTTATTAGCGACCAGCTTTGACTAAACAGCAAAAAAAGAAAAAAAACATGAGTAAGGATTTTGAGATATATACACAGAACAATAACTCATTACTTATTTTCTTGCTGTACAGGTTTTCATTGTTAAGACATAGGGAAAGGAGGTGAGCCTGAAATAGGCACGCTTTTAGATCACTATTTCAAGGACAGGGGGAGGGGAGGGTCTAATCAAAATTTTCATTCAGTTTTTATGTAATATATATTATATTAACCAGATGATTTTAGAACATGATAAAAAGTTTTATCTTTAATTTTTTACAAGACTAATTATAATACTTATATTATAATTACAATATTATTATAACCTAATTAAGTATAACTGAATATAAATATAATTGTAATATATAATTATAATTACTATCTTACTTTCCTTAATTTTATTTCACTTTTGAGAAGCAAAAAAAAACATCTATTATTAAGCTATAAAATACATACCGTATCCCATTTAGCCATTTGTCGTTCTTTTTCGAAACGGGCAAATTCACGTCGATCATGAAGAACTGTCAAAAATTTCCAAATTAGAAGCAGAGCAAATCCCACGGCAACAATTGCGCCTACGACACCAAGAACAATACCTGCAATAAAGAAGAGGAAATATTAACCAGAATCAACATCTTAAACAGAGTTGTCACATGCCCCTTACTCCTACCAAGTTTTAAACAATTTTAGAGACTTTTGTTTCCTATTTACTGTCTAAAAGAAGAGACATTTTGGCAGACGCATAGCTTAAGCAAAAAATAATTAATCCCAAATTTTGTTTTCTTCAGCTGTGATTAAGTTTGATTATGCTTTGGTCACAAAACAATAAACGAACTAATTAAGTTCGTGAAATAGTGAAAGCATGTGCAAATATAAGGGGAAAAAATGTGTAAAATGGCAAAAAAAAAGAGAACAAAATGGTAAAAACATGTGCAAATATAAGCAAAAAATATTGTAAAATGCCAAAAAATGAAAAAAATGGCTAAAACATGTGCAAATACAAGCAAAAAAATGTGTAAAATGGAAAGAGGAGAATAATTGTAGCCTATTTCAGACAATACTTATTTAATTAATTTATTCATTTTGTTTTTAAAAAGAGCCATACTTCTTAAAAAGGCCAAGGCTGGACAAAAATAATTTTCACATCTTCTCGGGAAACACCTTGTTATTCCTCTTTTTTTTAAAGAGAAGTCATAAGAATTCAAATTTTGCTTACTATCGAAATATTTTGCCTCATATATTTTGCCCTTCGAATCTGACAGTTTATGCACAACAATAAATGACGCATTAGAAATAAGCATGGGGACACCTGTCCTTTTCGTCACAAGATACTTTTCAAGGCAATCCCTGTATAAAGCAGAATGAAAACGATGGATCTGATTACCTAGTATTCCTAATAGCAATACAAAAAAAAATGCAATTACGGTATATATTTTCCGCAAGAGTTGGAGGCTTGATACCGTTTGGCTTAAGAGTGCGCCATTTGAGGCAGTGAACTCCTCACCAAGGAGTTGAAAACTGAAGAAGAAACTCACGAGCGTCTTTTAGGAAAAGACATCTTGTTTCTTTTCCAAGGAAAAGGAAGGAGAGAAGGAGGCGCGGGGGGGGGGCGAATTTCCGCACCGAACGCTATATTTGCATTTAATACAATTCTCAGAAGGTGATAGAAAGGTCAAATGGTTTTTCGAAAAGTAACATTCCAGATGTCCTATGTCTTAACAATGAAAACCTATACGGCAAGAAAATAAGTAACGAGTTATTGTTCTGTGAACATACCTCAAGTTAGAAGAGGGAGGGGGCCAAAAATTTAATATCCAGAGTGTAATAAATTTGTTGTTTTATTCACTTTTTCCAAAGAAAATACAAATGAAAATACTTGAAAAGACGTTTTTTGAAACTCAGGCGGGAACAAAAAATTAAAGCAGGGAAGAAGGAATAAGATCTATAAGGGCGTATGTGCCCTTATGACAGAAGTTATCTGTAAAGAGAAAACAAGGCACTATTAGATGGAAGAACGTTTATAGAAAATTTTAATTTCCTTAACAACAAAGTAGCGTATGTTAGCAAAAAAAGAATAGAAAGGAAAGGGTCTGTGGGAATACGATGGAAATGTAGAAAACCAAAAAATATAACTATTTTGCTACAAAAGCCTTGTTGTGTTAGTAAATTTTCTGTAATCCTAGGATCTGAAACGAAACAGTCATGCTAAGGTGAAGAAGAGCCCAAAAAAAGAAATTTATTGACAGCCTTTTACAGAAACTCACGATTAAACTTATACTACCAAACAGAAATTACTGAGAGAACGTTAATAAAATGTATGAATGAATGTTTGCGTCAGGTAATTTGATTATCAGTAAACTTTTTCTTTCCAAGGAAAAGACGCCCGCCTGCCTTGCATTATATTGCAAAATTGCAAAACCTAAATAAACCTTAAGTTCAAGATAAAAGAGTTCGTTTTGCCAAATGAGTACAAACGGCATGTTTGCGTACCTTAATAAACCTACAAATGTTTTGCACATTAATCTAGCCTAATTACTTTCTAGCCCTTAAAAACAATTTAAAAGCAAAATAATCTGTCTTCTTCTCGAAGTTTTCAGGTATTTCACTGAAACCCAAAATTTTAATTACTATTAAATTTTGATTATAAATCAAAATAATGATTATTTTGGGTTTTACTATTTCTGCTGGGTAGAACTATACTGGAGTGTCGAATTTAGTTCCTATTTATTTTATTTAATCATTTTATTATCAAAAATAATTTAATTATTTTACTTTATCTTATTTTATTTCCAGTTTAAACTTCAAAGAATGCCAAAAATAAACAAATTATATTGAAAACCAAGAAAAATAAAAGTACAGAATGATCAGAAAAAGTCGAGAATAAGCGCCCAAGAGCTCTTCTGTTATATTTTCCACGGTTTGCTACAATTTTTGAATTACTGAACTAGATTTGTCTTACTGCATCGGCAACAATCTGTTTATGGAAAAGAGCTAGAGAATTAGAAACAGTAATACCAAGCCGCCGAAAGGAAGAGACAGAAAGTACAGAAAATTCATTACATAGCAGAGGAGTAGACGAAGACAGATTATAAGATTAGAATTCACACTTGTCAAGATTCAGGGACAGACCAATATGTAGGAAAGACTGAGAAACTAAAGAAACCATCACAGAAAGAGCAGATTTAGTACGACTAATCAACAGAATGTCATCAACATAGGCAATGTATGAAATATCAGTAGAACCAGAAAAATAAGCGCCTGAGATCTTTTCCAGAACAGTAGAAAAACAAATTTTGAAAAGGGTTGGTAATAAAAGAAAAATTTCAATACTGTTTACAATGTTAAAAAAGTATATATTAGGTAAAAGAATATGACAATCAAAATAGGGAGCAAAGATTAGGGAGCAATACCATTAGATCGTGATTTAGAAATTCATCACCTTAGTTTATGTAATTTTTTTCCCTTTATCTTTTTCTTCATTTTAATGAGCTTTGAGAACGACAGAAAAAGGAGACTTCTCGCTAATGCCAATAATAAATACATATACTTTTCGAATTCACCAGTGATCAATTTAAATTAATCAGTTGAGTATTAAATATAATGGCACCAAATCGGCAACTAGGTAAGTAAGTAAGTATATTTGCAACCCGCAATATAAAATAAATGCGGAGCATAACAAGAAAAAACAAAATAATATAATCCACAAGTAACTAAGAAGGAAAACACAACATAAACAATATAACAATATCCACTGAATTACTGATCTGGAGAAAAAATAAGTGAGAGGATTACTGGCACATATCTTCTTTGGAGTATTGGTCCTCAGATCCTTAGCGATGTTGTCAAGCAGCACTAGAGGGTCGATAAGTCCAAAATGAGAAATAATCTTGTGATTTCTGTACCACCTTGGTAAATATAGTAGGACCATAAATACAGCAAATATAGCAACTGTAAAATACAGTTGGTAATAAAACAGGTGTATCACAGTTGGTAAATATAGCAACTGTAGCACAGTGTTAAAGTCCCTCAGGACAATAAAGTTCAAATAGATAGCAGCAAATCATTATCACCCTGCTCAAACAACCGGGCCCTTACGTTTGCAAACGGTAGACCTGTGGAAAAGTGATTTATGTACCATCTTGGTAAAGATGGTAGGACCGTAAATACAGCAAATATAGCAACTGTAAAATACAGTTGGTAATAAAACAGTTGTATTACAGTTGGTATATATAGCAACTGTAATACAGTGTTAAAATAATTGATACAAGGGGGGATATTAAAGTCCCTCAGGACAATAAAGTTCAAATAGATAGCAGCAAATCATTATCACCCTGCTCAGACAAGCTGGCCCTTACGTTTGCAAACGGTAGACCTGTAGAAAGGATGGTACACAGCCTATATTTCTGGACGGGTATTTTTCTTTGCCAGAAGAGTAACAGCGAAACTACTAAGGCCAAGTTCGTGTCGAGACATCTGCATAGTACTTACCTAAAATGTCAAGAATTGGGGGGCATTCTTTCGTTTTTTGAACTCTGACAACCGGTTCTCCATTCTCTCCATAGCCATAAACAAAAGTGAAACGACAATTATCATCATCATAAAATGAGCACAGTTTCTCATCATCACTTTCAGGTTGTGCAACATCCACTGAGGTTGGAACAAATGTACAGTTACGACAATCATCCCCTTTAAGCTCCCCGGAATTAAAGACCTGACATTGCACGCATGCCTTGTATTCCAAGCACTTTCCAGGGCAGGTCTGGAAAAGAGAACAGTGAATGAAATTCAGCGATAGCTGTGCAATTAACAATAATTAACCTCCAATACCACACTGGTGAAAATAAAAGATGATGAAAAGAAAAGAAAAGATGGTGAAAAGAAAGATGAAAAAAAAAAAAAAATAAGGTTCATTTTTGTATGATGCCTGAGGGCATGTTCTTATTTATTTAATCTCTTATAAATCTACTGACTAAGCACAAAAAGAAGAGAGTAAAAAGAGAAACAGACTAAAAGGAAGATAAAAGAATAAAAATTAATCTATTACAACATAAAGAAAAACCAAATCTCCATGGAAAGAAAATAGAAAAACCAAATTAAAAAAAAGAGATAAAAAAAAAGAATCGAAATATACAGCTCTGAGCTCTAAGCTCCGATACTGCACTGGTAAGTCATAACAACGAAAAGAAAAGTAAGAGACGAAAAACAAACAGGGGGAAGCTCTGACAGCCAACTATTGTTTGACGATTTGTTTTTATTTATTTTTCGATACATCTACTGATTAAATAAAAGGCAAAGAGACAGCAAACAAGAGAAACACAGTGAATAAAGATAAAATAAGAGAAAAAAAGGTATAAAAAAATAATTAACTTAAATCTAGATTACATCGATAGACCTTACATCTTTAAACGAGCAACAAGTGTATAGTATATACATGTTTTTTTTTCTTGAAAATGGCATGCCAATTTTTTCTGAAAATTCGCGTGCTAACATTTTCTCGCCTAAAAAACCGATCTAGATAAATCACGACTTTGGAAAATCCTTTCTCCTCCTCCCAGCACATCTAATATATTTTCTCAAACCCCCTAAAGAATTTTCACAGGGACCATAAAAAAACAGTCAAAATTAAGTTTGACTGTCAGAAATTTTTGAGTGAATTTTAATCGCATCAAAGTTCCAACTTAGTTACTTTTGCATAGTTTTGCAATTGCATAATTAACCAGGCACTTAAAAAAACGCTTCGCCACCTAATCAGACAAATCAAGCACGGAAGAGATAATGCAATCATTACCAACATAATAGCTAATTCACAATATGATATATACCTTGGAACTGTTTATTTTTATATAGGCCTTTCTATGACGTAGAAGTTTATTTATGGGGTATGGTTCTATTTTTATCATTTGTAAAACACCATGGCTGGTGTTTATTATAAACACCATGGCTGGTATATATTATTATTATAAGCAACCCCGAATTACAATAGAATCTTCCCGCCTCTGCACTTGTCAGTTATTCCAATTGAAGGAGGAGAATCGACCCATAGATTTTTATCTTTGTTTAAAAAAGAATTAAGTAAAAAAAAAATACTAGGTTTTTTCTTATGTAAATCAGGGTATGGGGATTTTCATTTGCGCGGAGGAGGGGGGGAGATACGCTAGACACCTTTGTATGTCTAAAATTTGATTCACCGAGCAAAGCTCAACCTCTTGGTAAAAAAAGTTTAAGTCGACCAGCAATAAAATCCTATTGTGATTGAAACTTAAAACGACACCTTGTTAATAAATAAGAAGTCAATTTTTTGTATGAACAAACCAAATAAAGAAGAGAGTAAGCTATTACTACTGAATTTACGATTTTTTATATACAAGATTAGCTATTCCATGATATATCTTGAGACTCTTAACTTTTAAATAGTATTTCTATGAGGCTGGAATGTGCGGTACAAATATTCGCGGGGGGGGGGGGATACATTTTAACACGTTTTTAATTTTATAATTCACTTCACAGAGCGAAGCTTGTTACTCGGGTACTGTAAAAAACTAAACACAAGGACGAAATAAGAAAGTGAAAATAGAAAAAAGGGAAGAATGAAAAATTAAAGAAGAGAAAAAACAAAGTACTGAAATATATAAAAAAATTAAATGTATATCTAAATCTTTCATACCACAGATCTGAGCTCTACGCTCTAACCTCTGATACTGCACTGGCTAGACGTAACGACAAAAAGAAAAAAATAAGATAAAACAAAAGGATGTTCCGATGCCCATTTTCTTCTATTGTTTCACTGTATAATGTTAACTAATTCTTTTTTTCATTCAGTTTATATTGCTTTTGTCTAAAGACAAAGATCTGTTTTCATTTTTTCTTTCATTGTTACTTTAAAGATTTGAAGTTTCATTTTCCAATCTCTATAATTGAATATTCGGCTTCCCTGGCATCAAATGTTCCACTTTCTTTAAAATTTTTTGCAGAGATAAAGATTTAGCTGACATCTTTGTGGCAAATATCTGCTTTTCCCCTGTCTCCTCATTTCATTTCATTACCTTAATATACCAATAACAGTGTAAATGAGATATGATTGTTTGAATTGATTAAGAGAAAACTTACAGAACTATTTGCATCTAAATGTTTATCAAAGTGTGTATCATGTGTACCATAAATCTGTTTCAGAGTAAAGTTTTATGACATAGCCAGTGAATACTAAGGAAGCGGCAAACACAAGGGATTTGCTCCCATGGGAATATTCAATGCTATCCCCAAACCCGTACCATGAATACCCGTTCTCAGACAGATTTTATTTCAGAAGTTAAGAGCTATAAAATCATAGAAAATGGATGTTATTCAATAAATAAAGTTACTAGTTGACCTGAACATTTTGAGCAGTTTATGGGCTATCAAATGATAGTAAAAAATAAAGTAAAAATAGGGTATATTGACAAATGAAGCTCATTATTTTAACCATTTATTCACTATTTTCATATTTCTAACCTCGCTACAATATCGTTTTTTTCTTTCTGTTTTCAGTAATATGATTTATTTTAAATCATTTAAATTCATTTTAAATATTTATTTATTTTTATTTTAAATAAAATATTTTAATTAAACTAACAAAGATTAAATAAAATATTTTATTTTAAAATAAATAAATTTATTTTAAATTTTATTTTTATCCTGACTACAGCCAAGATGAAACCAACTCTTGAAACCTCCCCATTAGCACCCTGTAGAGATGGCCGGTTAAATAAAATCAACTAAATTAATTTATTAAGTCAAATAAAAGATTTAAAACTTTCTAGTTAAATTAAAGAGATGACGCATTAGAGAATACAAGTCAATATAAATGAAATACTATATTAAGGCACCATCGAAGTTAGAAGAAGGGGAGGGGTTTCAAATTAAAGTCAGAATAAAATAGGCAAATTGTGTAAAAATATGTAGAAAATACTGGTGGAACTTACGATACTCTTGGAATTTAAGGAGGTGCCAGCCCCCCTCCAAGGTTACTTACTTGATCAAACTGTAAGTAAATTCCAAACACTAGAATATTCTTCCTACTTTTCCTTTCTAGGTAACAATAATAATATAATTTCAAATGAACTTATATGGTGTCATCTAAGAAACAAATCACATGTCAATAATCGTAAAGATATTCTCTTTATCTATATTATTGCTACACTAAGTTACAACTACTAATTACTCATTGCAGCACTAAGACGAAGGATGCCAACACAGCTTTGCACGCTCCTCCTCCATCTCAGAGCAATATACCAAATTGCTTTAACTAAATCTAAAAAAAGAGATTTTTTGACATTGAGATTTTTACAGCTAAAATAAAAATATACCATGATTTTCTTCAATTTGAGCATCACCATCACTTTTATTAGGACAGTTGCTAAAAGCATGTGATAAATACATACTTACTTATTTTCCGCAGAAACCAGACGATGAATTGTCTTACCCGGCACCAATTGGGCCTTGCAAACGCCTCAAATGACCATTTTAATCCATCAGGTGCAGTTTCTCCGGCGATCTTTAGCCAGTCTGTCCAGTCTCCACCCATGCCTCCAGAAGCTTCCCCGTGGTTCTATAACCTCTTTGAATTTTGCCAAAGAAACTTCTCCTGTCCTCATAGTTATCATCATTGGATGGATAATGACTTGAAGAAGATAAAATTTCAATATAGCGTACCTGTCATTAACATCTTTTGATGATAAGGGCCAGCTCTTTTCACTGAGCACAACGATTTCTTGTTTTCCTATTAGTATTTCTAATCGCCTTCTAATTCTGAGGATACAACAAATGCAGCAGCGACCAAAGGAGTCCAAAGTCCTCATCTCTTGTACCTTGAAGTGTCATGTTTTGGAAACGTACATCAGCGCAGCTCAAACTGGCACTGCATAGAAATGATAGGTACATACAGACAAGGGGAATTTATTAAAGTAAAAAAGAACTTACTGGACATTCCTCGCAGTATTTTCCTGAATATCTTCCTTGTTCGTTTTCAACACATTCGCACGTGCCACAGATGCACTCTCCTTTGCCACTACAGATCTCGCCGCCTCCAGGGGGTATACACGTGTCTATCGTGTCGCGACAAGAGCAGTCCGAGCCAGTCCAACCAGGGAGACACTGACACTCACCACAAACACAGGTTCCATGGTCAGGACCACTACATAATAAGCCATTGTTATTTTCACATAAGAAGTTGTCACATTCGCAATATGGACCAGAGACAACCTGAAAAAAAACCACAAAATTTCTATTGAAACATGTTCATGATAAAATATGTTATTTGTTATGCCATAAAATGAATAAAAACACTCAAATTTTGATGAACTTCCAACTGAGCGAAAATTACCTTGAACATCATAAATTTACCAAATTCCCAGCAGATTCGGAAAGTAACAACAACCGCTGGTATTCCCTTGAAAAAAGTATTACGGTGTTTTGGTAATATTATTCTTAGCTAATTTTTTAAATCGTTGGGAAATTTAAAGACCATTAACGGTCTACCTCTATGAGATAGATCATTAATGAAGTACAGCATTTAAGAATCAGTGGTCATATATTCTAGAAATATGGCATACAAGTACCGTCATGGATGGGGGGGGGGACTTATAACATTTGTTGCGACAGATAAGCTTGTCTTATCATGAATGACTTGAATTTTTATCCTCTGTAGCGAAGAAATATTCAGATTCTCGGAAACCAAAATCTTTCAAATGAGAGTATTCTTCCCCCCTCCTGATTTAGATGTAATGTTTTAGCTACAGTGAAACCGGTATAATACTGCAGTTTAAATCGTAGCGAGAACCTTTGTACTCTTCAGACTCGGTGGATTATGTTGAAAGCTCCGTTTGTTAGACAGGTTCTTTCGAGTGCTTCTTTCAATTCCGATCCAATATGCTCAGTGATGCTGCCAGGGTATTCAAAAAAAAAAAGAAGAAGAAGGATTTATTGAAAAAAAACATATCAACAAAAAATTATTGCTTCCTCCCCTAAAAAGCAAATTTTGTCCGTGGGGGAGGTAGAGAAAACAAAATCCTTAAAACAAAGAACACTTGGCCACCGACACCACTAATACCATCACACTAAACAATAAATACAAAATAATATCATATAGTATACTTCCTCTGGGAATATCATATCAACAAAACCCCCACAATAAATAAATCAATCAATCAGTCAAAACTCATATTTAGCAAAAGCAGTTCCTTAATGATTTTTTTTTTAATATTGGGGTCACCAATAGTCTTAATATCACTATTCAAACTATTCCATTTCCGCGTACCTCTATAAAAAACAGAAAAACATGAACGGGAAGATATACCTCTACGTACACAGAAGTCCGCGCTACCCCTTGTATCATGAGAATGAACAGTAGACCTAATTTATGAACAATAGACCTATTTCTATTAGAAAGAGTTCTATGTCTTGGTCCGCTTTTTATTCTTAAAACTAAGTCCATAGTTGCCATACATCAGATTTGCCCTTTTTTATTTTCAGGGAGACAGGACATGCTGTTCCTAACACCCAGTCTAGCCAAAAGGGGGGTGAAACCCAAATCATGTCAAAAATGGTGGAAGAAACTGGAAACAATTAACTACTTTATTTTGGAAAGATCTGCTCCGCTAAAGATGCAGCTAATTGGGAAAACAGAGGACTTCATGTTGACTAGCATAACGTCAGAGCCGTTCGTTGGCGGGGGGCGGGGCCCACCGGGGCAGTTGCCCCGAAGACCATGGATCGGGGGTGCCGCGGCAGGGGAATTGCCTACTTTGATCAAATTTTCACTTTAATTCGGCTTCAATTGTTTTGGTTATATTTGAATCGGGAGGGGGGCGCTGTAATTAATTTTGCCCCAGACATACTAACCCTAGGAACAACTCTACATAACGTTTACCCGACCTTTAACTGGCGTACACTGGACTCGTCCATATCACTAGCAAGTGCAGTTTAAGATAATTTAAGTCAATTGAAGCTTTATCTAATAGGAAACTTCAATCCCAAACAAAGAATTTATTCTCCCAACTTAAAATTTTAAAATGTAAAACATAATTGAGTTCCTGCTGTTAATGACCTTAAAATTAACTAGCGTTTTCATATAAGAGGCTGTAGTATCCAAAATATGGACCAGAAAAAAACCTACAAAAAAAAACCATAAACCTTAACAGTTCACATTGAAAAATAACAAATTTGTTTAGGCCATTTCAAGCTATTATTAAGCAGAAGGGGGAAATTCAATAATATTGTTTTAAGGGGGGGGATCAAGGATTGATTCCATTAAGAGTACAAAGACAGGTTAGAATGAATGAACTGGTTAGAAAGACTGGTTGATGTCGGAAAAGGTTATTATCTTACTGAATCATAGGTTAGTAGATACAGCTTATCTGGAAATGTTGCAGGATAGAAGGAATACGCTTCAAATTTTTTGGGACAATTGAAACATTGTAAAAGATATTAAATTAAGAATGACGCGAGAATTACAACGAGTCAAAAAAGAAATGAAGAACAAGAAAATAGTGAAAAAGAAAGAAATATTACGTTAGAAAAACACCGCTATCGTAATCTTCTACGCCAACAAAATGTGGCGCAAAATCCAGAACAAACCTATTAAGATGCAGTAAACTACGAAAGTGTCAATTACAAGTCACTGGAACCTTGAACGGTGTATGTATTTTCTGTAGAGTCGTCGATTTTCCCGAGGACAGAGCAGCCAACAAAGGTGAGTCATTTGAAGCTTTCTGCTTGCTTGCTCGAATTGCATTACCACCTCCACAATTTCCAAATGAATTGGTTTGGCCTTATATAGGATGTCAATTGCTCTCTAGAGAGTTCCACAAGCAAATCAGAAACTTGAACTTATGTTTTGTTTTAGCTACATTCAACGTAAGCGATAATCAAACAAGTCGATGATGATCAAGTCTAACGTTTTCAGTTTCAAAGTATCAGGACAAATTTATCACAAAAACAAAGTATCAGCACATCCATCCCAAACTCCTGAGGGTGATTTTGAACCACCTTCTATGGCCAAACGTACTTTTTAGACCCCGACAAAAATTTTGAAGAGCGCCTTGCACATCCTTTAATTATGTGATCTCTCGTAGCCAAATGGATCTCTTGAATGAAATACTGCGAGACACAAACAACTATGCCAAAGGTTACATGAAAATGCGAGAAGTGGAGGATGATGTAAATCAAGCTGATGATTCACTGGGATAGCAGCCAGAATTAGATGAAAAGCGATAATGAGAGCCAATATACAAAAGCCTGTCGCGACATCGTGCCAGGAACTGGCGGCAAAGACACCAGTCGCAATATATATATATATATATATATATATATATATATATATATATATATATATATATATATATATATATATATATATATATATATATATATATATATATATATATATATATATATATATATATATATATATGACTTAGAATCTAGTTTTCACTTTGTAGACTAGATTACAAACTTGTTCAAATTGCACAGAAAGCGCTCTCCAAGCTGTATGGATACTCCCTCTCGTAGCATTAGTTCCTTCGGCCGACCCTTTGAGACTCTTCATCTGACCTATTGCAAGGACCCGTTTGATATTATTTAAATATTTCTAGGGGGGGGGGGGTCTTTTGAGCAAACCTTGTGGGGTGTCGCTCGGTTCCGGTCTGTTCATCTTTTATTGTTAATAAAAAACCGGTGAACTGTTACGTCTGGTTCCTATATAAGACTTTTTTTTATCACAAATCGATATTTTTGCTTTCAACTTCAGCTGACAGGGGTGTTTTTACCTTCGGCTGACAGGAGTACTTGCACCCCCCCCCCTCCCCCCATGTGAAGACCTCCAACATAAACAAAATAATTACAGAAATTTCAGAGTGAATCCCTAAGTTTACCGTTCATTAATATTTGGCTGAAATTGAATGAGTGAAACAGGTATTGATGGTTTCTGCTGCTCTGCGTTCCATCAAAAAAGGGAAGGATATAAAAGGAAATAAAAGGAAGGAAGGCAAGTAGAAGAAAACAAGGAATGTAGAAATACAAAAAGTAGCCAAATTTTATGGAAATTATAAGAAAGTAAGGTTAGGTTGTACCTAAAATTTTTAATTTCCATTTTTTTTTTTTTTCATTTATTACCACTTACAACGGAATATCACACGACTTTGTATATCAAAGGACTAATTGAAAACACTATATATTCAAATTTTGATCTCGGCTATACCAACCTTTCGACTTTTCAAATAATACTCAAATTTTAGAAAAAAAGCTCAACTTAAGATATAGTCAGACATAGAATTGGAAGAAGGAGAACAAAACTCAGGAAATAAAACAGCTTATTAATATAGAAAATCAGCACATAACAACAAAACCACGTTTTAGAATCAGCATACAAAACACAGAATCACGTTTGGGAAAAAAATACCTGAAAAAACGTTAAACAGATGACCCTAATTGATGGTCAAGACGGCTCGTCATTCTAAGAGATTATTTGCCATTATATTAATCGAGAAAAAACCTACAATAACCAGGTTAGAATTATCACTTGATCCAGAGTTAAAGAAGAAAAGAGTCTCTCTTGTCAGAAGTGAAAACGAGTTCACCTGATAATGTCGGAAAAAAAGAAAACTCACCTCCAGAGGGTTAGGTCTTGCATAGCATTGGCATTCACCACAGACGCATGCACCTCTGTCATTGCATAGAATATCAGTAGTGTTATCGGGTCGACACCCAGCTTCGGAGTCAACAACATTAATATTGTCATTGTTGTCGCATTCACAAACACGCCCAAAATGAGTGTCATCACAATCACATACGCCGCATTTCAGTGTGCCAACACCGTTGCATTCTTCTGCTTCTTCTTTGTAACCCTGTAACAATAAGTTAATAAATTACATAAGCTAATATGTTCTTATTTAATTCAAGTAAACCTAAAACTTCCAAGAGGCCAGAAATTTAAAATTATAACGCAAGATGCGAAATGAATCTCCTAACTTCTTATCAAGTGTTATAAAATAGGTAGAAAAGTGCTCGTATTCCTGGCAACTAAACTCGAAAACACTACTAAAGGCTACTGCCTGGCACGCAAAGAACAAAACTAGAGCTTGACACCCGAATCTAAAAAAGCCATTGAAGTTTCCCAGCAAACAAGCTGGAGCTTAACCTAGTCTGGGCCTGATGTTGCTGCTCTTGTACTTTAGGTGTATCGTAAGCTAGCCTGCTGCAGTGCTATAATGAAAGTGCAAGATTGTAAATTGAATGAATCCCTGTACAGGAAATAATTCTCCGCTTAATAATTAGAAAACAAGTTCCCAGGAAACAAGTTGGAGCTTCACTTAATTTGGGCCTGTTGTTGCTGCTCTTGTGCTTTAAGTGTATCGTAAGCTAGCCTGCTGCAGTGCTATACTGAAAGTGCAAAATTATAAATGGAATGAGTCCCTATACAGGCAATAATTCTCCGTTTAATACCTTGCAAGCAAGTTCCAGCAAAAAAATTGGAGCTTCCCCTAGTTTAGACCTGTTGCTGCTGGTCTTGCGCTTTAAGTGTATCGTAATCTAGCCTAATGTAGTACAATACCGAAAGTGTAAGATTTTAAATAGAAATGAGTCCCTATACAGGCAATAATTCTCCGTTTAATACCTTGCAAGCAAGTTCCAGCAAAAAAATTGGAGCTTCCCCTAGTTTAGACCTGTTGCTGCTGGTCTTGCGCTTTAAGTGTATCGTAATCTAGCCTAATGTAGTACAATACCGAAAGTGCAAGATTGTAAATAGAAAATGAGTCCCTATACAGGAAATAACTCTCCACTCAATACCTACTAGTTTGTTCCGACATTTAGGTCCTCTGCCATTAACGTTAACTCATAAAGTAACACGTATCCAACCACGCTATATCCCTCCGGTGCCAACCTCACTACTGAGGAGTATGTCAGACAGCCCAAGATCATGTCAGTGAGATCATAGGTCAATAATGAACTTCAGTAGTGAGTTTAGGTAATACAAATTTTCCGTTTAGTTTTTTTGCGAATGGTACAGCTCTAACGGTGAAATCAGCAAGTGATTTACAGACGTTAGCAAATCTAATAGATAAATATCAAAAGATGAAGTACATTCAGGTATATGGTGACACAACAAATGTGGTTATATTTAGTAAGAGAAAAGGTAAATATGATACAAGATTTTGGTTTGAAGAGGAGAAATTTCAAGTTGTGAATATTGAGGAAGAGCAGAATGTTTACATATGTTCGTAATAATGTAATAGGAATAAAGAATTTGTCACTCTACAAAGGGTTTTTCTTTCGAAAATAATCCCAGTTCTGCGTCACAGAGCAGATATTCGTCGACGCCAAAAAACCTACTGAGCAAGAATGCTTTCAATTAGGGTGCTTTAAGAGATTGTATGGGCTATACAAGACGATTGTTACCCAGTTTTGAATGGTGATCTAGGTCAATGGACACTATGAAATTACAGATCATTAAATGTGGTTGAGATAGTTTAGTTACCGAGTGATAGCCTACTTAAGGCAGCTTATGTTGCACTACTCCCAGGAGGAAAAAAAATCATGGCAATTAAAAATAAAACACATTTTAGATAAAACGGGGTTTTCTTAAATTTGAAATGAAGCTAGAGGATAATGGATACAAATCCAAATCTGAAAGGTTAAGATTGTGCTAGGTAATCAAATGATAAAGATATGTAGTGAGGAAGCAAAAGATTTCCGAATTTCCTATTGACCCAAGAACTATTTGCCCAGGGGAGGATGCCGAGAAGATATTCAGCATACTCAGCATTCAGATATTCAGCATATTCAGGATATTCAGATATTCAGATATTCAGCATAATAAATTCGTCGGGGTTGCTTTGATTCCGTTGCCGAAAAGGTACGCCAATAAGGTGCAAGGTATAAAAAATTTGGGTTGAAAAAAGGTATAAAATAATTACAAAAATCTGTAAGTATTCCATCAGGCAGATTAACAAGGACAGTTAAATGATTAAGCATATCATACAAAGCACGAATAATACAGGTACTGACCCCGCGTTTACACAATTCAGTGAGGATATGCACGTGAATTATCGAATCATTTTGAAACGTTAAAATTTTATAAACATGTTAAGCTATTTTATGACCAGAAGTTGTACCCTATGCTGCATTTATCAGGTAGGTATCTCACTTCAAGGCCGTACCCAGGATTTTTTTTTCGGAGGGGGTTTTACCCAAAAAAAAAATTCGGGGGTGGGGGAGTTACACAAAAAAACTGAAAAAAAAGCATACAAAATTTATTTATATCCATTTTTGTTTCGTTTTTACGAGTCGAAAAAACATCTCGGGGGGGGGGGTCAAACCGGGTAATCCACCCCCCGGGATACGGCCTTGTTTCACTTTCTAGATACAGCTCAGGGAAAACTTTGGAAAAATAAGGAGGGCAATTTGATACATTGTTCAATATGGTCTCTCTAGAAGATCCGAAAGTATATTTCCAAAAATTTTCCAAAAATATAAAAGTTTTTCCAAAAATATATTTGGAAAAACTAAGTTGATACATTCCAAGCCTCTTTAAAAGTAGGCCAACATCACTACAATTTATCTGTAGAAAATTGCGAAGTGTCTTGAAAAATGTGTTTATTCAAAAGAAATATTAGTTTGTTCAATAAATTAAGCGTTTCATTTATTTGATTTCTACGGGATAGGAATTTGGAACAGCAGAGACTGCAGATACAGGTTTATATTATTTGTAATTTTTTGTGTAAATGGCCTTTTCTTGTGGCTTTAAATACACTTTGTCTTAAAAGTCAGAACTTCGTTCGGTTTTGGCCTACTGTTGCTGCAGTTATACATCAAGTCCCTTTGGATTATAAGCTAGCCTGCTTGAGTACTATACTGAAAGTGCCTGTTTGCAATGGAATGAACCTGTATACATTTCGCCACTTGCCGGCTACCAGTCAGTTGCAATGTTTTGGTCCTGTACCATAGAAGCTAACAATGAGTCAAAGGCACATCCAGGATTTCTGTTTGGGGGGGGGATATTTTTTTCGGGGCCGGGTGTGTTCAATAAAACTAAAAAAAGGCATTAAGATTAGTTTATATTCATTTCTGTTACGTTTTTAAGAGTCAGAAAAAAAAATTTAGGGGTTGCGGGAGGGGATCAAACCTGGTACCCCCCCCCCTGGATACGGTTTCGCATAGAGTAATGCACACCCAAAAACGCCATATCCCTAAAGTATCAACCATACTACCTAAGAGTATGCAAGACTTCCAAAGATAGTAATAATAATCACCTGTAAAGTCTGAAATTAGATAATTAAAACGGCTCAAAATCATTCAAAACGAAAAGATTTGCACTATCCAGCAAACACCAGTGTTACCATTACTAATTTACAAAACCTGTGAAAAAGAAGTGCCAAAAAACCTGTGACCAGGGCCGTAGCCAGAATTCTTATTCAAAGGGAGGAGTTTCAATTTTTTTTTAACGTATGAAAAAATTATTTATGTATTTTTGTTACGTTTTTACGAGTCGGAAAAAAATTTCGAGGGGATCAAACCACCTACCCCCCCCCCCCCCCCTCTTTCTGGATAACGTTTGATAAGTACAATAAAACCTAATAAATGGTATATATTTGGAATAAAAAATCTCCTTCAAAATTTCCTCACAAATATAAATTGAGGAATCTCCCTTTTCAAGCCTCTTCCAGTTGCGTATTCCTGCCATGCTTAATACGCTCGTTTTGTCAGAGTTATGCCTCTGCTTGAATAACAGCAGGGAAATATGTTCCTTCATACTACACTTCCAAATAATCTGTCTCTGCAATAGTGTCAAATACTCCTTTCTCTGCAGGCTGCTCATTTTCTCCTTGTCCCAGGTGGAGAGACGAGTCATGACTCCTTTTGACCAACCAACTATGCTTCTTCTCCCAATTTTAGGTTCCTCCTCAGCGCCAATTTGTTGTTCAACTGGAGCATCATTTAATGCTTCTGTTGAACCACGCTGTCTTCCCCTAGTAGATCGCTTTCTAGGAAAAGCTTTGGCGAAACGTCTAACCTGCTGACAATAAGAAGAGAAGGTTGTAACTGGGACAATTATACACTGTCAGTGAAGCCTCTAATGCCCACTTTCGGGCATGCATTCCTCTGCAGCCCTTGAGATTCGTCTTTGTCATTTTCATTTGTCATATGATCAGACGACATTTTTGGTCTGTCATTTACTTACAACCCACTCCGGATACTTGAAGGGGTGAAAGCACGCGGGAAGGATGTACCAACCAATCCTGCTATATTGTAGATGATAACTGTTTTTCCCAAATTGCTTATCATCCAATTATCCATCACTCTGTTGTAATGAGCTTTGAACGGAAAAAAAACTGACATCTAAAGGTTACAGCCTGTGGCAATTATGAGGGGGAATGATAAGAAGGACAATACCCTTTTCCTTGACTATGTTAGCAGTGCTCAGCAAAATATGCGATTCATGATTATCAAGGATCAATAGCTTTCTTCGCTCAGGTAAAGCACACGAATGCTTCATAAAAGGGCGGAAGTACTCTTAGATCATTTTTTGTGTGTAAACTCGGACGGGTTTGCTCCAGCAGCTCATCCTTTTGGACTCCCTTTTAGCAAAATAAAGCAGTAAGAGGTTTCCCACCGCAGCAACTGTTCCTATCAATGTAACTAGAGTGCCTCTTTCGGCTGAAGTAACTTCGTCGACTATTTACCTACCTTTCTCCGTAAGGACTTAAGGGGGTCTATGCACGGTTATAACACCCGTTTCATCTGTGTTATAGATGTCAGGAAATTCTCTCAGAATGAAAATTCTTGTAATTGCAGAATTGCACTTCCCACACTTTTTATTTTATCAGTATTATTTATTAAATCAAAGATTAACTATAAATAGCGAAAAAGTAAAATTCGCTCAAGTACGAATAGGACCTGATTAACAAAGTACCATTGAACTGTTGTCATGTTTATATAAATAATATTTTTATGACACATTAATTACGTTATGTATTAATATTATAACAATAATAGAATTTACAACTTTATCTCTTATATATCATACTACATATCACTATAGAACTAGAAAATGAATAGTTCGTAATTCAAGGACATGTTGGAATCAAGAAACAGAGGAATTTGAACAGGGTTTTTATAATTTAAAAATTAAATATCAGAAATTACGGATTCATTTACACATCCACTCAAGAAAAAAAAAAGGGTGATCAAACAGTGAGCTTTAAACATTAAGGCAGAGTAATTTGGTCATAAAACCAGCTATTTAAACATTTTAAATTTTTGTTTACCCTGCCCTTTTCCGCTAAGGGTGATACTACAGAATACTTACATTATTTCCAGGCTTTTCACAATCACAGCTACATAACAGCTCCAAATCAAGAATTAGAGACTCGTTTATACCAACAGGATAAATTTGCAATAGCTGGTTCCATTCTCTGGGGTCAGTCGGACAGCTAACCGCCTAAAAAAAAGAGGGAAAATATTAAACTAATAATACTATACAAAAATAAGGATTCAAAACTAATAAAAATTCTACTACTAACTGAAGACTGAAGAGGTAAAAAAAAACAACCAACACCAATACAGCCGCGCGCGCTCTTCCACCTCAATACTCGTATAATAAAACAATATACAACTTATTTTTAAAAATCGAAAAAAAAAATACAAAATCAATTTTAAATTAAATCCATAGCCAGAAACCCACGGAGGGCTTCTGCACCGTCTCGGAATGGAATTTATGATAAGATAGACTAGGCATTTAGTGAAATATATAGTCAACTTTCACTTCATTTGAATATTATATTGAATATTATATTCAAACTATTGAGTAGAAGAAAGAAATTTGATGCCTAGTTTCCGAGATGGCTAGTAATCAGCAAGAGCTACCAAGAAAAGGAGAAAACCAAGTAGAAAAGGAGCATAAAAGTAAAAGGAGCAAAAAGTAAAAGTAAAAGGAGCAAGAAAAGGAGAAAACCAAGCAGAAAAGGAGCATATAAAAGTAGAAAAGAAGCAAACCAAGAACTGTGTAGCTAGGGTTGAAAAATGGGTGAAAGTAAATGAACTTTTACTTTATCACAAAGGTGGTCTAAAAAACATCAAAAGGGAACTGGTAATTTGTTTTCTACTAGGAAATCTGAAAATAAATGGCATTAATAAGACAAAAGACTAAGGTAAGCGGAACACAGGGATGGAGAGAGGGGAGGGCTCTAAGTTAGAACCTCCCCCCATGTGAAAACTCCTTTTTAAAAAGTGCATAGTTTTTAAAAAGTGCATAGTGCATAGTGCGTAGTGGTCATTATATGGCTAAAATATATAAAATGACTTTCTATCGTTGAGCCCCTCCCAAGCCCTTAAATCAATTTTGATGGGTCAACCCCTTCCCGGCCCTAAAATAAATCTTGAAAATTACATTTAAATTTACTTTAGAAAAAAATTCAACTTAATAACGAGCTTCCTCTTGTAGAAAAGAGACTAAGGGTTGTCTTCTAATTTCGTCAAAACTGCAGAAACTGGTTAATCAGCTACAAATTCAGGATATATCAGGAAAATACTCACTATCTTTCGGAAGAAATCGGATTATATCTGAAATACCGGGAAAAGGGCCCACAATTTTTTCCACTGGATAATTGCCAAAATACATCCTTTTTTGGGTGCAGGAGATTATATAACATTGACTTAACCTAAACATAATATTATATTTCAAATACCAAGTTTTCCAACTCCTAGGTTTGAGATAAAAGCAACCGGAAATGCCGGTTGGTTCTGTATTTTTAAAGAAGTGCCTCATTCAAATGTAATATATCCTGCTTCTGTGATTTGTCCACGGAGCCGCAATTATTTGTGTCATTTGATCTTTTCTTATAATGTTTTTTATTTTAGATTTCTTCCTTGTTTTTTATTTGCACGCTTCAGATTCTTCTTTTTAAGGCTGAGAACGCCTTCTTATATCCAGGAGAAATATTCACGTGACTATTTTCTTTTTTTCTTCTTTTTTTCTTTTTTTCTTCTTTTTTCTTCTTTTTTTCTTCTTTTTTTTTCTTCTTTTTTTTCTTTTTTTCTTTTTTTCTTCTTTTTCTCTTTTTTTTTTTTTTTGTTTTTCTTTTTTTTTTTTTTTTCTTTTTTTTTCTTTTTTTCTATTTTTCTTTTTTTCTTCTTTTTTTCTTTTTTTCTTCATTTTTCTTTTTTTTTCTTTTTTTCTTTTTTCTTCTTTTTTTCTTTTTTTCTTTTTTTCTTCTTTTTTTCTTCTCTTTTTTCTTTTTTTTCTTCTTTTTTCTTCTTTTTTTCTTTTTTCTTCTTTTTTTCTTCTTTTTTTCTTCTTTTTTCTTCTTTTTTATTCTTTTTCTGCTTCTTTTTTTCTTCAGTTTTTTTTCTTCAGTTTTTTTTTCTCCTTTTTTCCTTCTTTTTTTCTTCTTTTTTTTACTGGCCATACACCCGTTGTTTTTTAGATTTTTTTTCTTGGTTTGGTATCCAGAACAAGATATCTACCCAAACGTTTGCCT
Source organism: Artemia sp. Qi Xiang Cuo (assembly GCF_049724085.1). Taxonomy (NCBI): domain Eukaryota; kingdom Metazoa; phylum Arthropoda; class Branchiopoda; order Anostraca; family Artemiidae; genus Artemia; species Artemia sp. Qi Xiang Cuo. The sequence goes on along the minus strand of NC_142806.1, from coordinate 62,820,239 downwards.
TACCGCCGTTTCGCCTTACCTAGGGATAGCATCAGAAGAGAAAGAACCACAGAAAAAAGACACTGTTTAGGTGGTCAGTCTGGTAAATATGCACATTAAAAAAATTGTAAGAGCCAATAAAATCAAAATAAGAACAATTTTGCTCCCATGACCCATCTTACGTCCGTTCATATCGCAAAATCATGGTTTTATAAAATTTTTCTATTGGTTATTTCCAAATCATAAAAAATTTAGGACAATACCACGTCTTCGTCAGTGTTGCCATGTTGTAGTAATTTAAAACATAAAGATAATAGAAATGAATTGTCAAAACGGTATTTCTTATAGCAATAATATAATATTATAATAAGCACTAACTGCAAAACTCTGACTTACTTCAATTTTGGCAGTGAAATTGACAACAGTGCCCACTTTGAGGCCATCGCATTTGTTTGTCTGAACAGGGGCACCGCCTGAGAGACAAGATGAAAAGTACGTCACTCGGACATGACTTGTTGCATTATCCTTCAACTCGACGAATGAGGAAATTTTCTGTGAAAAAAATTGCGAAATAATACGCATTATACTATTAATACATATTAATAGTATATTAATATATATTATAATATATTAATAATTATATTAATAAATTAATATATTAAATACATAGACATAGCTATCTTTTAAAAAACATTTAGACTTTCTCAAACTAAAAATATTTAGGTTCTAACTGGTAAGAAATAATATGACTCGTAATAAGACAGTGAAATAGCAAAAGCGTATTCTTCAGTGTAATTATTTTTCCAAGACTTCAGACATTTTTTAAAATAAAAATAAAAAACTTCCAAGACCAAACTGTCTTTCCAAAAAAAAAATATGAAAAAACAAAATTCTAAACAGGATAATATTTTACTTTAACAGAAAAAAGACCAAAGAACTTAGATTACTAGATTTTAAATGTTTTAGAAATTAAATTAGAAAACCCATGATAAGGCTTTACAACAATGCTTCCACTGCCTCCCAATTTTACTCCAATTTCCTCGAGTTTCTCTAGCAAAAAGAAGGGTTCTCCAAAATCTACCCCCAAAATTAATACTAAGAAAAAGTAATGACTTGGGTCTCGTGTTAGTGCATTTACTAATGTCAATTCTTCAGGAGATTTAGGAGAACCCTGTTTACTTCTTACCAAAAAAATAAAATTATAATTTGTGTCTAGTGTTAGTATTTGTGAAATTACAGATGTTAATTCTCTGCTAGAATTAAGAGAACCCAATTTCATTTCGGAAAGATTCCGGGAGATTCCGGGAGAATCGAGGAAAATTATCGATTTGTGTCTCGTGTTATTGTTTGTGTATTAAAGAATGTTAATTCCCTAGTAGATTTCAGAGAATCCGATTTTATTTTGGTGAAATTCAGAGAGAATCCGATTTTATTTTGGTGAAATTCAGAGAGATCCCAAAAGCTCAAGGACAGTTGAAGCACTGCTTCACATCAACGCTAATTAATAAATACCAGGACAAAATAGGTACAAAAATGAAACATTTTTAGATAAAATAAAATGTTTCCCATAGAACTTTGCTTAAAATCCTTAACGAACTCAGCGTTTTTTACTAATAAATAGGTGTTGTTCTGTTAGCTGCCCTTAAGCAAAAGACGCATGGAAATCACTTTTAATTGCCGCACTAAGACAGCACTAGGAAATGTATCAGTAACTGACAAAAGCTCTGGTTCAAGCCTTAAGCAATCAATAATTATGTCCAAAGAGTTCCAAATGGCCAAGAAAATAAGTTCAGTATTTAAGTTTACATTAACTATTTGGAAAGGAAGTGTATATTTGGATTTAAGAGTGCCGGTTTTAAATTAAGTGACGTATAAACTGACGAAATTACCTGCTCTTCCTTGGTATAAGACTAGAGAATCGGGAAATGGTTAGAATCGGATCGTCGACGATTCAACTTGAGAAGATGGGGAAAAGGATAAATGAGATTACTAATCTGCATATTTCTAGGATTAAAACTGAATTGTCTCTGGAAGTATTATAATTAAACAAAGTCAACTTTTGATTAAGAGGTACTTAGCTCAAAGCCAGTCTGCTTCACGTAGGCCTATGTCACGCTAGGAAAATCTTTACAGGTTAAGCAGTCTAGCTGAATTTAAGCTGGTATTGGTGACAAAACCTGAGGTTGTTTACTCTCTCCTATATCTTAAAGTCCATGAAAAGTCAAATCTGAAGCAGTTTAGGGTAATTAATTAGTTAGATCTGAGGTGTCAAAAAACTTAGGCACGGAAAATTCTCTAAAACCAATCAAGCGAAGCATCAGGAACAAATGGCTTTTCAGTAACTACTGCATATTTGTCCAATCTGAATTTCTAGAAACAAAAAGAAAACCGCCAAACACTAGAAGGCCAATTTTCTACACTGTTACCATTTTCCATGCTTTTTGACTGAGATTTTATTGCCCTAAGAAATGCTTAAACTTCTGCAGGGTAATCACATCCCTTTGATGAGCCTCACTTTTAGTTACTGACTCATTCCCGGTTTTTTAAATTGCACCTCTTTAATGACCCTCACCTTACATTAGTGACTGATTCAAGCGTCTTGACTTTGCATTTTTTTTTGCCTATAGCGTTTTTTTTACTTTGCCTTTTTTTATTTTGCCTATAGCCTTTTTTTACTTTGCCTTTTTTCATTTTACCTATAGCCTTTATCCATTTGTATTAAGTAGAACATTTCCTTGTAACACTTAGGCTATCATAGTTTGTGCTTTTTGTTCAATGATTATACTATTTTTATCCTCCCTTACTAAATATGGAGCTGAAAACAAATCAATTAGGACTAATGCTTTATATCATGTTATTTTGAGTTTATGTTGCTAAAGGCAAGGTACTTCCAACGTTAATTTATGATTTGAATTTGTTTCTATTATGTTGCGTTTTACTTACTAGTCATGACCTGCTCTCAGGTATTTCATGGATATTATTTTTTCTTTTCTTTTTTTCTTTCTTTTTATTTCTCACATTTTATTTCTTCTTTTGTTAGAACTTATGGGCTTTTCCGCCTAGACCATTTACCCCTCTTCCTTTTTCGCCGTCGTAATGTGGAGTGCTATTTTAGTAGAGATTGCTCAAATTTTATATGTCATATAGTGGCTCATTAAATTAAGGCTCTGGACTATCCTGGTGCGTTTCGCGTTCAGTACTCTTCAGGAGGGTGTAGTCATACAGGCTTTTGACTCAGGGTGGTAGTTTGTGCTATTTAAGACACTTAAACAATTTATTTTGATGAGTACACTCTACTGGTATTAGCACATTACATTCAAATAGGCAATAGTTAATGATCTTATTTTTAAATAGCAGGACCTGCAATATGGGGATGAGAACAGGGACGTCGTTTGGGGGGAAGGTGTAAGGGGCCAGTCGGCCCCCAATAATTTGGAAAAACAAATTATAATATTGCCCAAGCCCCTAAACTATCCAGATATGGGCCCTTCTTGCCTCCCTCCAAAAAAAATGCTGGAGCTACGCCCCTGGACGAGGATGTTGGCAGTTTCGAAAATTATCAAAGAAGCTATTAAATTAAAAAAACGGCTTTCAATCAGAACATAATTGAGTTTGAAGCTATTAGCAAACTCGAACAGTTTGACTGGGAGTTAAATTCAAACTGTCGTGTAAAAAAACCCATAAAAACCATAAAACCGTAAAAACCGTAAAAAAAACTGTAAAACCATACAATTTATTCCCTTGTTGATGCAAATAGCCACTTTTCAATAAATTTTCATTTTGTATCATTTCCATTTCCCACGTCTGTAGTGCATGGCGCTAACATCAGGAAAAACATTCGTCATTCATATATCAGCTGTCAGCTACTCTGTATTTTCCGCTTGCTAATGTAAAAAAGTAAACTAAGAACCGGCTCTTAAAATACCAATAACAAGCTTAAAATTATAATAATAACCTTAAAATAAATGAATAATAAGCTTATTTACATTAGCTTAAAATAAATAAGGTGACAATAATTAAATAATAATAAAAGAAAATCAGCTTAATTAATAAGCTTAAAATAATGAGGCTTCTGATCATTCAGAATCATGGTGGTCATTCCCTTGAGGCTTTAGCTAGACTTGATTTAACGAGTCGCATCCATTCGACTCCTTTTCTATCAATTTTGCACACTATTGCACAATTTTGCACAATATTGCACAATATTGTTCAAGATATGTGTAATAAACGAGTTGTGTATTTTGCGTTATTGCAAGTACATATTATTATTGTTTTGCCTTTTGTTTGCTTTTTTTGTTTTGTTATATATTTGTTGTTTAATTGTTCATTATTGTTTTATTTATTATTTTTGGTGTAGAAGGTTGGTGCTACTCATATTTTGATGTTTTATTTTATATTTGTTCATATTGTTCATATTCATATTGTTCATATTTTATATTTGAGGTTAAAATAAGAGGTTCATTTGCAGCTAGGTATCTATCCTCACGTTCGATTTTTTTTTTCCTTTGCTTTGGTAATTTTGTCAGAAGCAATATTCCTTTGTTGGTTTTTCTTTTCTTTGCAGCTTTTCTTTTCTTTTCTTTGTTTTCTTTTTCTGTGTTTTTCTTTTCTGTTTTAGTTCAAGAATCATTAAATTCTTTTTATCTATGTTGCGATTCGGGCATAATACAAGTGTCTTACGTCATACTGCTCCTTCACGAGTTCGACAACGTTTGAGGAGTCTTGATCCAGTTTACCAGCGAATGCACCTTCAACTTGATTGCTCAGCTGTTCGTATACAGGAAGTTGGTCTGCAGTTACAGCAAAAATCAAATTTATGGAATTCTCCTTTACCTGAAAATTAGCCTTCGCCTGAATCCCTGTTTCAAATAACAAACAACAATGATTAAATCGCTCTTGCCGCATATTTTGGCAGCGGAGAAAAATGCATTCCACTGAATTGAATTTATTGAATACCCCGTCGAATTAACAAAAATAATGACAAAGCAAAACAACAGATAGAAAAAACTTAAGAAAATCACCAAACAGAACAAAATAAAAGAATCAAGAAATAAACCAACGCTACACATAAACAATACACTAATAAAACAAATCAACCGGTTACTGTTTGAGTAAATAATGCCACTGGTGGTTATGAACGGTTGAGTTATGATTTCGAATTTGCTTTTGAACCGTTACATATGGTTCTGTGACCTTGTAGTGTCTAATCAATTTTGTATTTCGAGTGCATGGGTGAAGGCGAAGTAGGTACTTGGCAAACTTGAAATATTCAGACCTAATTTTATTTAGCCTCCCTAGTTATGGGAGGCTATTTGGTTATGATAGAAAGGTTGAGATAGCTAGGATACGTTTTGCGGATGAAGGATGTCAGATTGTCAAAGATCGTCTTTCGGCCATCTATATAGGCTAAACGAAAATCCAGGTCCATCCCCCTACCCAATGGAGAGGTAGTAAGAAAGGATTAAAAGGAAATTGGAAGTTCTTGGGAGGGTGTAAACAGGGAAGGTTTGACTAGATTGGGACGCAGTAGGAGCGTGCAAATTTGTGCATCTGTGAGATTTAGTAGTGATTGTAGTAATGACTGAGATTAATCAATTTCTAAAATTTTGGATAAAAATTTCGTCTTTTTGAAATGACAATAAATACTTCAAAAACGGCAAGCAAGGACGAAATTCGTTTTTTTTTTTGGGGGGGGGGGAGGGGATATTAAAAAATGTCGGGGAAGGGATGTGACAATAATTAAATAAAACATTTTTATTTGATAGTTTGGACAAGAAGTGCCCACAAATTCAAGAAAATTTACGATTTCAAGGGAGCACATGCCCCAAAAGCATGCGTTGCTTTTCTTACGGCCCTGCTTCAAAATTTAAAAGGCACAGGGTTATTGATAACAAGTTAAAAACTTTCAAACTTCTTCCAAGTTCATGGCTCAACACAGGCTCAACAAGTGAATCTTTTACCAATCAATTTAAACTTGTGACAACTCGAAGCGTATTTATTTACAAAGTCTGCAATTTACAAAGATCGCTAACAGCATGTGTTTTAGTAAGCTCCTTGCGGCTTTTCTTCGACACCACCAGTAAAAGCTTTCTAAGCTTTTTTTGCTTGAAAACGAACTGTACTTTTGGGAGAAAATTGACATACTACCATTTTCCAGCGTGAAAAAAAAAACGATCTAGATAGGTCACGACTTTAGGAAAATTCGGTTCCTCCTTCAGTTCTTTTAATATTCTGAAAAAATCGTTATCTGACTGAAATTAGAGACTCTTGAAGGTTGAAAGCCTTAATCATAAGGAGGAGTTTAGAAACACAATCTATTTCTTCACAAATAAGTTGATCCCCAGCTTTAACAAAAGGGCATTCCCCTATAATACCTGTGAAGCCTTGGATTCTTAATTGCTTCGCATTAAATGTTACGCAATAACGCAGAAAATTGCAATAATAATTCGTATACTAGGAGACCGAGCTTTGCTCGATGAAAATTGTTTATTTAATTAAATTATCAATTTAATTAATAAGATAATTGTTCATTTTCCTGTTTGAAAACGACGGGTCATGACCTTGGGAAAAGTCCTTAACAACCTTAACTGATTTAGGGGAAAAAACTTTTCATATAAACGACGTCACAATTACCCAGTCGTCGAACACCCTAATTGTTTTACTTTCTACAGCAAATAAAAAAAATGATATTAAAGTTCTTTGCGAAAGAGGATTAAACAAAAACCGTTATTCTAATCACACCTTGATCCTTTTTATTTAACTCCTTCTAAGCTCCTTCTTTTTTATTTACCTCCTTGGTACTTTATTTAACCCCTTAAACTTTATTTTATCCTTATATATTTCACTCCTTTTTTGTTCTCAAATTCGTGCCTCATCCCCAACAAAGAAAAAAAACTATGCTTTTGTGGATGCCACGAGTACAGCTTATTCAGCCTAACAGTAAAAAAAGATTCTACTAACATAATGGACTAAGGATTAGAAAGTGCGTCGATCCCTTACTCTTTAGGATGCAGAGGGTACATAAAACCTCTAAAAAAAACTCTGTGTATCTCCTTTTTCTTACCCTGTTCGACGAAAACATTTACAATGCGACCCCCCCCCCCCAGCAGATCCTTAAGATGTCTGCAATGTGTCATTTACTTCATAATGTTATGTTTATATATCCAACTGGATGACCATATGTCAAATAAAAAGTTGTATGAGAAGTTTGGTTCGATCCAACTTTAAGAAAAATTAAATTACACCTGATTGGTTATTTTGAAATTTGCAATTTGAAATTTGAAATTTGGTTATTTTGCAAGTAAAAAAAAAGGAAAAAATGAGTCAGATTTCTTAAGGCCAATATGCTACACAGCGAGTGTAGCATAGTTGTCGATTCTGGATATCAAATTATTAACAAACAAAAAGCGTTATCCAATTTTTCAACAGTTTTTACTGTTATTGTCAAAATACTGAACGTTTCGTTTAGAAAAACAAACAAATGTCAACAAGCTAGCAAATAATCTATAAACTAGAGACCGGAAATCCAGAAATATTATTCTTCAACTATTTGTGGACCCAGAAGCAAGAACGTTACAATCATAGGCTTACCTCAGGAAAAAAAAAACAATATTTAAGTGCGAAACATTAAGTGCAACATGAAATATCAACTGTTTCCTTTCAAAGTATTCATTGGTTCCAGAATATTTATTGTTTATCGTTGGTTCATAGCAATGACTCAGTATCATCATGATACTGATACTCAGAGGAAGATACTGATGCTCAGATGCAGATCAGGTGATGATATTGATGCTCAGATGAAGATAATGATTCTCAGATGAAGATCGGATGAATTTAACTGATACTCAGATGAAGATCAGATGAAGCTACTGATACTCAGATGAAGATCAGATGCAGATACTTATACTCAGATGAATATACTGACACTCAGATGAAGAAACTAATACTCAGGTGAAGATCAGATGAAGATATTGATACTCAGAGGAAGATACTGATGCTCAGATGCAGATCAGGTGATGATACTGATGCTCAGATGAAGATAATGATTCTCAGATGAAGATTGGATGAATTTAAATGATACTCAGATGAAGATCAGATGAAGCTACTGATACTCAGATAAAGATCAGATGCAGATACTTATACTCAGATGAATATACTGAAACTCAGATGAAGATACTAATACTCAGGTGAATATCAGATGAAGATATTGCTACTCAGATGAAAATACTGATACTCAGATGAAAACACTGATACTCACGTGAAGAGCAGATGAAAATACTGACTCTCGGATGAAGATATTAATAATCAGATGAAGATATTTGACACTCAGAATAGGCATGCAATCTTTTTCTTCATATTTTTTTTTTTTTTTTTACTTAAAAAAAATTCTAGAAGCTATTGGTTACGAGAAGAAAGTTTAGATTTTTCAACTAATATTTTGGAAATTTTAGGACGCTGAAGTCGTATTACCCTTTCAGAGTTCACAGGGACTAAAGAGTCAGAGTCGAATAAAGAGTCGAAAGGCACTGAGCATACAAACTTGAGGAACATTCTTAATCTATATTAATCATATTAATCAGTTCATATTAATCATATTAATTATATTAATATTGATCATAAGACTATATTAATAATAATAAGACTATAGACTATAATAATAAGACTATAATAATAATAAGAATATAATAATAATAATATAATAATATAATACAATAATATAATAAATAATATAAATATAATATAAGAATAATAATAAGACTATAATAATAATAAGACTATAAAAATAATAGGACTATATTAATCATATTAATCATAGTTCATATTAATCAGACCAAAAAAATAAATAAATAAAAGGGAAACAACGACTTTTGATAAAAGTGCAAAACAATGAAAAAAGTGGAGAACACTTTTTTTGTAGTTATGATCGAGTGAAGTTGTTTTATATTCTCGGAAATGTTCAACGGATAATTCTTAACTGTAAAATAAAACATAAAAAACAAAACGAAAAGGTTGAAACCCAAAATTAGAAACTTCAAGATAATTCGAAGTTATCTACAACCAAATTCAAAGCCTTTAGTTTTAAATAAAGCTCGAGAAAAGTAAAATTCGTAGAAACTAGATATAGCCAAAAACTTATTAGGGATCGTCACACAAACTAGAAACGCAAGGACAGCACGGTCTGAAGGGAAGCGCTTCGGAGCGAAACATATCTTTAATGAAAGGCATAAAAGAGTAAAGGGGGTCCTGTAAATTACAAATAAATAGATGGAAAATCGTCAAAGCCATGAAATTTCAGTCCTTTGTCCCCAAATACATTTCTGATACAAACACTTATTCGATTTTTTTCAGAAATAATCTTATTAGCCTACCTTTTGGTTGATTTGAGATACTGAAGGATAATCCTGGATAGTAGAGTGAGTGTATTGACCGTTTTCTAAATGACATCTCCCGTCATTTGGTTTGACAATGCCACCCAACTGAAAACAAACAAAGTGTTAAGCTTTGAAGCTGGCATGATTATTTTTTTTTAATTAGCAATAACCATAGCCAGAGTGTATTTTCGTAAAAAGAGACTATAACCCCCCCCCTTGGATACGGCCTTGAATCTTGCCCAGGATATTAAAATTTAAAATAAATTTCCTCTTCAAAATTATATTCAGCCAGATGTTGTTCCTCCATACAAGCAAATGCCTCCTTAGGTGCTTTATTTCCTAAATTATACCTTTAAAATCAAAGACACTTCAATATCTAATCCTTGATGCTTGCTTTTGATGCGTGAAACCCTGACTACACTTAATACCAGAGTTCGATCTCAGCTGCATCAGCCTACCGCAGGGTCTGTTAGCTGATTCCGGCGGTGAGGTTTCGTGAAAGCACCACCCTAATAAACCAAACAAGAAGAAGTAGAAAAATCGAATTGAGAGCAATTAGAATCGAATAAATTCTTTAAGTGTTGAAAATTCTAGCACAATAAAACTATACAAAAATTAAATAGCCTACAATTATTTAATACCATGAAATTAAAAATTAAACTAAGTAGTATTTATTTGAATATAAAAGGAATAGAGTCGAATACAAGTCTTATTAAGAGAACTTTAGGTGTTGATTCGTTAAAAGTACAAAGCAGAGTGAAAATGAAATGCAATTTTATTATTTTGTTTTATGTAATTTTATTATTAATTTTATTATATGGTTACAACCGTAAATATCTTAAAAATTCAACAAAAATAAGGAAATTAATGTTCTAATGAAGAAGACCTCCACATTCAGTTATGCGATAGCAGAGGCCAGATTTAAAAAAAAAGCTTAGAAATAACCAAAAAAAAATCTAAAAACATACGACACCAATAAACTAAGAAGGCGTAGCTCTTTTTTGAAAGTAGGCCTATAGTTGTCTTTGGGAATAAACCGATGATTAATATCTGATTTTTTTTAATGAAAAACATTGACAAATCTAACTGAATACTTTTCAATATTTCACTTTCAATTTTCAATTTTCGCTACTTTACGAGTCAACACCGACTAAAATGTGATTCTGCCAAAAATACTTCATATTTTTAAACAGCTGAAAAAGTATGTTAAAAAGCCACGGTTTTCAGGTATAAATAGACCTAAGATCTAAGACGAGGGCCGAACGGAGGAGGGGGGGATTAATTATTTGATGTCTTTGGTACTTTTTTCAACAACAAAATACCCGAAAATAAATATCATAAACAGCTATATATAACTGTGAATATCAGTTAGATGCAACCAGCCAAAAGATAACCTGAAAATTATGACGTGATGCAACATTTACTATAGAGCAGATAGTACCTACTTTCCCAGAGAGTTGAGATTGGATCAGTCAGTTGGTTTTTGAATGCTCACAAGAGAATATGGCTTTTTAGTTGTTAGTTTTACCTAAAGGCAATTAACTATATCTCATTGAGTAATATTACCTTCATAGGTTTTCACCAGCGTGAAAGTTTTGTTTAATTTATTTATTTGTTTATGAATGTGGATTAATAAACTTATGAACATTTTAGAGAATACATACAATCAGAGGGCTTCATTGAAAAATTGTTATACATAATTCAGTAAAAGTAACATATTTTGCTTTACGGCTTGTCGATCGTGTTGGAACTTTCTGGAAAACTGTTTATTTTTATGGAGGGAGAGAGGTAAGGTGACTTAAAATTTTGGTTGAGGGTGTACAATATATTTCTCCTGTTCTCACAAAATAGTATAGCTACGGTTCAACTTGCAACCCTTTCTTATATATCAGAAATCAACCCACTCCCCTACCGCAATAAAAAAAAACCCACGGCGGGACTCGAACCCACAATCCCCTGCTTAGGAGGCAGATGCCTTATCCATTAGGCCACGCGGGCTTACAAGAAGTGACAAGCAAAATTTAAAACTGATATAATTATAAAGGGGTTGAGCGTACCTTTCCATCTCCAGCATAATGGAAGCCAGCATCTGTCGAAAATACTAAAAGTCGTCTGGCTCTGTCTCTCCATGCAATTTGTTCTTTACATACAACAGCTTGCATTATTGCGTCAAAGCCACCTTCCGGTGCATCCAAATTCCCGGATACTGCCGCTCGCTTCACTTGGTTCTATACAAAATAATAATGTGGATCATGAAAACATTAAGATTTGACGATAAATGTTCAGTAGATTCTATATTTCAAAGCAACGATAAAGTATAGCTATTCGTCATTCACATCCTTATCACTATTATTATCATCCAATTGCTACCTATAATTATAACCCTTAGTATTAACCACAATATGAAATAACACAAGTTTCTAAAAGCTGTTTTCTATTTTGCTTCTACTTTTGAAAATATTAAAAAAAATTGGAGACAATGGGATATTATACAATCAAAATTACACAAAACCTTCTTAACCCTTATTCAGGGCCGTACCCAGAGGGGGGGGTTAGGGGGTTTGAACCCCCCCCCCCCCCGCCTCCGAAATGTTTGTCTGACTCGTAAAAACGTAGCAAAAATGGATATAAACAAATAGTGTAGGCGTTTTTTGAGTTTTTTTGTGTTAATTCCCCCCCCCCTGAAATTTTCTTTAGTAAAGCCCCCTCCGAAAAAAAAATCCTGGGTACGGCCTTGCCCTTATTTGATGTCAGTCAAAAAACATACAAAACTAGCTAAGAAACAAAGAGGAAACACATTTTTAATGGTATTTAAGCATTAGATGGTCACTTTTATATATTGTGCAAGGAAACCAGACACGAAAAACCCGCCAGACGGGTTAACTGCAAGAGACCGCTATAGAGTAATGCAATGCAAAGCGAGGTTTGCATTGCGTTTACGATATTTAAAATGCTGTTTTTAGGGTTTAGGGGGGGAAGGTACCTAGGTTAGGTTACGTATTTAATATATACTATGCTTTACCCCTCACCCCCCCCCTAATGTACAAATATATAGCCTATATTTGCTTATAAACCATTATATATTCATCCTATTTTAGTTCATTAGCATTAACAAAACTTGACTTCTTTAGCAGTATATAGAAGTGACCATCTAATGCTTAAGTACCTTTTTAATTATACCCTGTGGTTCTTTTACACCCCCCCCCCATTGCTTTGCTATGTTAGTATTTTTAAATATCAAAAATCGAAAATTTCAACTGCTGCTGAAAATCAATATAACCGTTATATCTACTGCTTCTTTTTCTATTCTTTTCCGTATTCATTATATTAAGTCTCTTTAGAACATCTTCTTCGATGTCTTCTAATGAGGTATTCCCACGGCGTCAATGAAGTTAATAGAGCTGTCCTTAAATTTAATAAACCGTTTTCCTCGCATAACTTTGATGACTTTATTGCTGTCGGAAAATAGTTGAACTTTATTTAACTTTTTCAAGAAGATCTGCCAATAGCAGATGACTTGTGGAAAAGATCAAATAAACCTAATTTACACTAATTTGTGTAAATAAACACAAATTTGTGTAAATAAACACAAATTAGTGTCTACATATATAATAGCGTATACTTGCTTAAATATTTTGCTTGGTAAAAAAAACAAGGGTTGGACAAAGAAATATTTTCACCTAAGCCTTACTTATGAAAAGGAAAAAATGCTAAAAAGAGGGTTTTCTCAGCTCCACGTCTGATCATTTCAGTTATTTTCTACGAAAAATTGCTATTAAGTCAAAAAGGTGAAATTCTTGTGTGAGTGGGACAAACTTTATGGTTCGCAGTTTTCATGAAAAACTTAATTAACTTAATTGACAGCGTGGGAGCCCCACATAGGAGTCTTCTTAGAATTTAGAAGATTTTCCCAAAATTCTGATAGATCAAATAAATGCAAATTCAAGCCAGAATTTTCAGACTTTTCATGAATCGGTGTATTTGGACCAGACATACGATCCCTTTCCTGCCCTTGTGTGGTTATGATCGAATTTGAAGTTCAATCAAATACCAAAGGGGTTGTGCAGTTACAACATTTAAATACAACCCGAAAATATAGTTTAAGGAAAGGGCAATGTATAGGTTGCCACCTTCATTTGTAAGCCATAAGCAGACACAGGGAAAAATATCACACGGAGTCAAATTCTGGTTCTCGCTGATCCTGGCTATTATCATAAGATATAATACTATAACATTAATATCATTCTTATTCAAGAATAAAGTATTATTTGTCAATAAATATATTATATTAATGTGTATTGTCCAATTTTGTAAAATATTGCTTTACACTTGCTTTGAAATTATTTTGATGTTTTAAATTTCACAGTATCTAGAATACTAAGTTAGATATTTTTTCTTTCAATTGGACACTCATTTAGTTTTGTTTTCTGGTTATGTTAATCGGCCATACCGAATTTTTGGCAAACCTGCATTTATCCTTTTAATTTGTCATAAACTGTTCTATTATTTCCTACCTGCAAGAAGAATAAAATGATAAACAACTAATACAAACAAAATTCTGTCAATTGGATTGAAAATATAGTGTTGTCAACGAATCTCCAGTAAAGGCCAGGGGCAAGTCATTTAAACGAGCAAAACTGTCGACTCTAAGAGCTTTCTGTCCAAAAACCCCCCTCCAGCTATCTTGAATTCTTGTCCATGGCCACTAATTCAAGATAAGGTAAATGCCACTGAAGTATCACAAAACTTGAAATATTTGTAAATGGTATCAAGGTACACTCTTTGTTACATTTAGTATGAAAAATGAGCATATAATACAATACAAATAAAAATGGCACGCATTTAATAAAGCTGAGTAATACCTGGTATCGAGGGTGCGTATAACTGACCCAAGTTCACCTAAACTCATCTAACTGAACTCTCGTTCAACTAGGCCCGCGTTCAACTGAGCCACCGTTTAACTCAACCCCCGGTGCAAATACCAGGTGAATGGCGCGCTGGATTTTGAATCCTTAGTCCGAAGGGGGCGTGGGTTCTATTCCTGTTGTCGCCAGTTATTTGGCTTGGGACGGGGGTCAGTGGCGTGACGGTAAACTCAGCCAGAGTCGACCCAGCTCTAAATGGGTATCTGGAGAAATCTGGGGAAGGTAAACAGGAAGGGTTTGCGAAAGCACAGGATGGCTGGGCCCATTCCTCTCATTGCACTTCCTGGCTGAAGGGCCATGAAACGGAGATCAGTACCACCGGTTCAGACTTTAAGAAGTCTGGTGCCGTTCCCCTTATTGGTTTTATTACCTTTTACTCCTTGCAACTCAACACCCATTTAACTAATACTGCTACCGTCTTACTACGTCATACACCCGTCGTACTGCTTTTCTGGCCACCCTCGGCCAAGTGCATGCTCAACTTCAAATGTCAAAACTATGTTAGCAAGGAGCGTACAATTCCAATATCTCCTTCAACAAACAAAAAATTTTTTTGTTATGTCCGGTGAGAGACAAGGGGGAAGAGTATTTGCTTATTATGCTTCTTAAAGTAATTTGAAAATATTATGAAAAAATTCGTTCTGTCACTGGATAACCGAAGAATAATACTGCCTGTTCTATGCCATATAATAAAGTCTTTTAATCTAGAGAGTTAAGTCCTTCGAAATTAAGGAGCCAAGATTTACTTCTTGAAAAAGCTATACGCCTCCCTATAGGCTATAGTAAAACGAACCCACGTTAATCAGCTACAAGCTGCAATTTTTTAGATTTTCCAGATTAAAATACTGTTTTCGCAAAAAGTTTCATGATGTTATTTTCGCCATCTCATAAAATTACAAAAATGTTCATAAAAACAATGAGATCGAAAAGGAGGCGTCTAGAAGACCCTTCAAAACCGCTCATAAGTACAGTACACAAGACATCGAAACGGCAGATCAAACTCAAGACAATAAATAGAACCAAAGTTTACAAAATAATTACAATTAGGACTAAAACATAGCCTATTTAAGAGAATTAGCAGGTTAAACAGTCCCAAGAAAGCCTGGAAACTCTGGGCATAGCCATTCCAACCTGTCTATCCCAACGCCTTCTCCCTCAAGGATTGGTGGTACTTGAGGTAAGCAGCCAACGCACTGACACGGCCTTCAGTTGTGTTAGCCTCATGTTGCTTTTTGGTGCTATGGGATGTTAGTAGTAGTAGTAGTAATTTTGAAAAAACAAATTACCGAAGTTTCCTCGAATTTCTACAGATATCCTTGGGAGTAAGTTAGAAGCCTTACACACGGACACCATTTGAGGAGGGCAATGTAGAAAATGGGTGTTGTTTTCCTAGGGGTGACACTGCAGGGACTTTTCAAATTGGGAGGTAATGTTTCAAAAAGGGACTGAATAAAAATAAATTTTTATTCAGTCCTCGTTGAGCACACTTAGGATAACCTGCATTATAGCATGCGGCCCGGCAATGTAGAGGGTTTTAAAATACATAAATATGAAATTTTCGATTTGGCTCTCAACAGATGTACGGGCGGTCTTAAGATCCCATACAGATGTATGGGAGGGACCCTCCCAGTAACAAGGATCGGCCGCAGTCACTTTTTGTCACTTTTTTGGGACCTGTCACTTTTTGTCACTATTTCTGTCATTTTGTCACTAAAGAGTGAAAGAGTGAGGCACATGATGGATACCTGAGGTCTTGGGAGTAAGTTAACCAGTTTAACCACCAGATTTTATGCATCTAATAGACCAGCACTTGGAGGAATCCACAGATGCCTTCAAAGAAGAGCGGACTCAAGGAGCGGGCTCAAGATAGATCTTCAATGCCCGTAACTGCTATGTGAAGCACAGATGTGCTATGTCTCAGCTATGTGAATCCACTAAGAGGCGGGTGTTTTAATGCCAATCTTGAGCCTTGGGAAAACTATGTATCCCTTTCTAGACTTGGGTATTAGCAAATTATATCAGAACTTGACAGGGAGCCGAGCCAGTGGTTTGTTTCATACGATAGTTGTCAAAATATAGTGGCTTAAAAAATACTCAAGCAAATTATTAGGCGTGAAGATTAACAATTTTCTAATTCTGGGATGAACTAGCAAGAAATGTCAGAACATTAAGAGCATCACCGACGACAGTTCTCAATTGAACTAAGCTTTCGTGTATTGTTGTATCAAGAGCCGTATCGAAGTTGAGAATTGTATCGAACAAAATACGTATCGAACGACTTCGAAAAAAGACGTTCGATACGAAATACGTAAATACGATACGTATCGAACGAAAAACCGATGAGGCCGATATTTATCAATATGAAACTTCGCAAAGCACTTACTAACTTCGTTACGGTAAAATATAGTTCATTTTATAATGTTAAACTAGTTTGGGCTATAATCATTCTGAACGAATACGAAACAAAACTTTTAGTTATATTACAAATTTAACTCCGTTTTCTATTAACGTCTGTCCCAATAGGCGCCCTGCTAGTCTCGGAAGAGTAAAGAAGTTAATTCTCAATTTCTTTCAGACACACTCTAGATACAATAACTATTAGTGGTAGTAGTAGTAGTAACATCAATATCTTAATTCGTGAAGATCAAGGTAGAAGGGGATATTAACGTAGCAAAAGCGCATGCAATAGCATAAGTTCAAAAAGCGTGCCAAGCAATCAAAATAACTTACAGCAAACCGATATGTGTCAAGACTAAGCGGCATCACATTATGATACCCGTAGGGGGCAGCACAACCAGGACAGGGCTCTCTCAAACTATAGAAAAAGAAAATAGAAAAAGAGAAGGTAACCATAAAAAGATTTAAAATGATCCAAAAAAGATTTGAAAGTTGAGTCAAGGCAAGTTTTCACTCTCATTATGAAGAAGAGATGAAAAAAGGAGAACTTGTCTTCGGAAAAGGTTTTCATTCAACCTCTTTACCAAGATGCTCAAGTTAAATAGGTAAGCAGTTCAGAATCCAATTTGACCAAGTCCCTTTATTCAGTGGACGAATCATTTGTTTTAAAATTCGTCCCGGACTTTTGAAGTGTTTGCTTAGATGCTGGAAAATGTTCTTAAATGTATTATGGCAAAGAGTATATTCTACACTTAGAATATTATCTCTTGCACGTTGTATCTATATATTTTCTTTTCCATTTTCTGGTTCTAATTCTTATTTGAAAGGAATATCTTATTTTTGTGGCTGTATAAATTGTGTCAGTCAAGTCCATCAAGGAGTTTGACATTATTTCTCAAAAATAAATAAAAAGACAGACTTGACCGCATTATTTACTGAACGTTTGGCTATCGATCAATAATTATAATACTTAAGTACTATTTGGAGTAACTCAACCAGCTTTGATTGATAAATCTTTCATTCAGCATACCATCTTCAACACTTATAGAAAACTTCTTTGATGCATCTCTGGCAACACTGTCTCCCAATCGACAAACTTTCATTTGACTGAATCGAGGCTGATTTTACAGATTGAAAATGAGCTTATATGTTAGATAAACAGGGGCGTCGTTTGGGGATGGCAAGGGGGGGGCAGTTGCCTCCCTCCCAATTATGTGGAGAGAAAAAAATATTATACATCCCATGCCCTTTGACTATCCAGATATGGACCCCTCTTGCCCCCCCCCCAAACAAAATGCTGGAGATTCACCCCTGTAGATAAGCTTAACCTTATCGCATTTTTATTGCGTCATGGCATCATCAATTACTTGATGAAATGCTGCTACTCTTGGCAATTCAATGACTAATGCCAGCATGATTGGTTAGCTCACATATTGGGCAAGGATTCTCCAAAAATAACGTTTCTTGACAAGGTAAAAAAAGAAAAATGACTTTACCTTGGCATTTTCATTAATTATTATATTTGTCCTCAGCAACGCTTTTTGTTATAATTCCCATCATAGGCTACAGGCGAAACCATCCATCACCTACCAAACTTTAGATCAGCAAACAAGGCCCCCCCAACCCCTGCACCGTCTACCGGTATATGATTTTTACCAGGCATAGTTCGCAAAATCCTGCCATAGTTGTTTTTGTTTTTTTGCAATATTTATAGGAGGATTTACGTTTAAATTTTAAATCTTCGTTAAGATAGAGATCAGCAAACTTTAATTAAAATCACAGCCCTATTGGCACGTAATATTCACCGTCTTTACTAATACTACTACCACTCATAAACTACTGTTGAGATATTCATATTGTTTTTGATATTAAAATCGAAATTTTACCACCAATTTTGAATATACAAAATCATTTGACTCGTCCTATTTTATCTTCAATCACAAAAATAAATACAAAATTTGTATAGCCCTGTTCCTACCAGGCAGTTCTACCAAAAAGGTGAGGATCATCAGAAAGAATAGCCAACAAAAATGCACCTCAGATGTATAATAAGACAAGCCTAAAAATATGAAATCTTTGATAAATACCCCTACTTTTTTTAGGTTGGGCGGGGCAGCCGCCGATATTATGAAACTAACTATGTCATGAAACTAGCAATTGACCTTATATGAGACTGACCAGGCGCAAATTCTTACATTCGTTCATTCTAATGCTACATCATCAAATCTCATGGATAACTCTAGATAAATAGGTTCAGTGGTTTTTATACCAAAGGGTGAAAAAAAAGGATCAGCAAGAAAATGAAGAAGTTACTTATGACCAAGAAATATAAAGAAGCGTGACGAAACGAATTAAATATATATATATATATATATATATATATATATATATATATATATATATATATATATATATATATATATATATATATATATATATATATATATATATATATATATATATAATGATTCAAAAGACTCCCATAGTGTGCATGCGTATTGACTACTCCAAAACATAACCAGTGGCAAACACCAATCCCCTGAGCAGCTGGCAAAATGCCAATAACTTACTGAAAATCCTGATGCATCTTCTGTTAAAGGCATGTGATTCTTGTAACCATAAGGTGCTTTACAGCCATCGCAAGGTTCTTCCAACCTTTCAACGGGGTGAAAACATAATCATTATATACTTAGTAACAACTTTTGATCAAAATTCTCTTACCCTTTAAGGGGAGAAAGCTGTTCAAGACGCTTGGTTATCTCTTCAATGTAAAAGAAATTTTTTTGTTAACAGCAAAAGGTTTATTAGAGGACTTAAATTGTGGTTTCGCCTAACTCAAGAGACTAATGGCAATCAATCAGCAATATTCGCTTTTTATTTCTTATAATCTGTCTATTATTTTTTATAAAAAGAATCTTTTAGTTTTGTTCAAGAAAACAATATTTACAAGCTTAATAAAATTGATATAAGCTTGTGAAGACTTTTAAGCCGACCAATTTTTTAACACAGTTTATGTTGAATTTTTCTCAATTAAAGACTCTTATCATTCCTTTTTTGCTGTAACCTCTAGCAATCGATTTGAAGTTAGGGACCCCTCAAATTGAAGACGGGGTGGTTCAATTTTCAGGTCAGCGTTTCAATTAACAGGCACTGTGCCTTGTGTATGATACAACTAAGCATGGATAAACATGCCGCTATTCAAGAACCAGTTAAAATTTATCAAGGAATTAAGCAAGTTCTATCAAAGAGATTGAGCACCTTTTCAAAACATGGGGGGAAAGCGCCATTCGTTCAAAATAAGTCGGGTCCAATAAAAAATCAAGGACTTTTTTGTTTAGCTTATTTCCTTTTTGTTGTTAAATCAATTTTCAATTTAACAGCTATAAATTCATTTGTATTCTAAATACAATTACTTTCTAAACAGACCATTTATTACAAAAATACAAATATATTCGTGACTGAAAACTGAGCCGCCATCCGACTGAAATTGATCAAGATTTAACTCAACACACCAAGTTATACAAAATACAGGTACAAGTGGTATTTTTTCCATTAATACAACGTAATACTAAAAAGTATTAATATCTTTTACTTAAAATTAAACTAACGAAATGGATTATATAAATGAATTTTATCTAAAAGATCCGACACATACACATACTACGACACACACTCGCGACACATAATTAACTGTTATTGTACTGAGAGAGGGCATGACAACCAATTCACAAAGGAGTCAAAAATTGAAAAAAAGGTTAATTATTGCATTATTTAGATTTTGTAAATGAGTTATATGGAATTAATGAATGAATTTTGTTTAAATAAAGGTGACATTGTCAGTTCCTATTGTTGTAACCAAGGGTATGACAAATTTACCCACAAAGCACCCAAAAATGAATTATTCATTACTCCTATCAAAAGGAATGAAATGAATTTTCGATGAATGAATGAATGAATTTGGAATGAAATGAAAGAAATGAAATGAGTTTACAAAATAAATGATACAATTTTACTTAAATAACGGCGTCACATACCCGGTACTGCGCTGACATAGGGCATAACAACTTTACACACAAAGGAGTCATAAATAAAAAATTATTTATTGCTCTAATTTAGATGAATGAAATAAATGAATAAACTTTATTTAAATAATACTAACCCATGCTTAGTTAATACTGTGCTGACACGTGCCATCAGAACTTATAAAAAAAAGTAAAAAATGAAAAGTTTTTATTACTTGAATGAGTGAAATAAATTAAGGAATTTCAACCAATTATTTATTCTCTGATTTAGATGAATGAAATGAAATGTATGAAAATAATGAGTAAACTTGATTTAAATAATACCAACTCATACTTAATTAGTACTGTGCTGACATACGGCATCACAACTTCATCCAAAAAAAGCCAAAAATGAAAAGAGTTTTTATTATTTGAATGAATGAAATAAATTAAGTAATTTGATTTAAATAACTGCGTCACATACCCGATACTGTGTTGACATAGGGCATAACAACTTTATCCACAAAGGAGTCGTAAATAAAAACAATTATTTATTGCTCTAATTTAGGTGAATGAAATAAATTGTATGAAATGAATGAAATAAATTGTATGAAATGAATGAATAAACGTTATTTAAATGATACCAACTCACACTTAGTTAGTACAGTGCTGACACACCGCATCCCAACTTTATCTAAAAAAAAGCAAAAAATGAAAAGTTTTTAATACATGAATGAATGAAATAAATTGAGGGATTTTATTTAAATAGCAGCGTCACATACCCGATACTGTGCTGACATAGGACATAACAACTTTATCCATAAAGGAATCATAAATATAAACAATGACTTATTGCTCTAATTTAGATGAATGAAATGAATTGTATAAAACGAATGAATAAACGTTATTTAAATAATACCAACTCATACTTAGTTAGTACAAAGCTGACACACGGCATCACAACTTTATATAAAAAAAAGCCAAAAATTAAAAGTTTTTATTACTTGAATGAATGAAATAAATTAAGTAATTTTTATTTAAACAACAGCGGCACATACCCGATACTGTGCTGACATAGGACACAACAACTTTATCAATAAAGGAATCATAACTATAAACAATGACTTATTGCTCTAATTTATATGAATGAAATGAATTGTTTAAAACGAATGAATAAACGTTATTTAAATAATACCAACTCATACTTAGGTAGTACCAAGCTGGCACACGGCATCACAAATATATATAAAAAAAGCCAAAAATTAAAAGTTTTTATTACTTGAATGAATGAAATAAATTAAGTAATTTTTATTTAAACAACAGCGGCACATACCCGATACTGTGCTGACATAGGACACAACAACTTTATCCATAAAGGAATCATAAATATAAACAATGACTTATTGCTCTAATTTAGATGAATGAAATGAATTGTATAAAACGAATGAATAAACGTTATTTAAATAATACCAACTCATACTTAATTACTACAAAGCTGACACACGGCATCACAACTTTATATAAAAAAAGCCAAAAATTAAAAGTTTTTATTACTTGAATGAATTAAATAAATTAATTAATTTTTATTTAAACAACAGCGGCACATACCCGATACTGTGCTGACATAGGACACCACAACTTTATCCATAAAGGAATCATAAATATAAACAATGACTTCTTGCTCTAATTTATATGAATGAAATGAATTGTATAAAACGAATGAATAAACGTTATTTAAATAATACCAACTCATACTTAGTTAGTACAAAGCTGACATACGGCATCACAACTTTATATAAAAAAAAGCCAAAAATGAATAGTTTTTATTACTTGAATGAATGAAATAAATTAAGTAATTTTTATTTAAATAGCAGCGTCACATACCCGATACAGTGCTGACATATGACACAACAACTTTATCAATAAATGAATCATAAATATAAACAATGACTTATTGCTCTAATTTATAAGAATGAAATGAATTGTATAAAACGAATTAATAAACGTTATTTAAATAATACCAACTCATACTTAGTTAGTACACAGCTGGCACACGGCATCACAAATTTATCAAAAAAAAAGCCAAAAATGAAAAGAGGTTTTATTACTTGAATGAATGAAATAAATTAAGTAATTTTTATTTAAACAACAGCGGCACATACCCGATACTGTGCTGACATAGGACACAACAACTTTATCCATAAAGGAATCATAAATATAAACAATGACTTATTGCTCTAATTTATATGAATGAAATGAATTGTATAAAACTAATGAATAAACGTTATTTAAATAATACCAACTCATACTTAGTTAGTACAAAGCTGACACACGGCATCACAAATTTATATAAAAAAAGCCAAAAATTAAAAGTTTTTATTACTTGAATGAATGAAATAAATTAAGTAATTTTTATTTAAACAAAAGCGGCACATACCCGATACTGTGCTGACATAGGACACAACAACTTTATCCATAAAGGAATCATAAATATAAACAATGACTTATTGCTCTAATTTATATGAATGAAATGAATTGTATAAAACGAATGAATAAACTTTAGTTAACTAATACCAACTCATACTTAATTAGTACAAAGCTGACATACGGCATCACAACTTTATATAAAAAAAAGCCAAAAATGAAAATTTTTTATTACTTGAATGAATTAAATAAATTAAGTAATTTTTATTTAAACAACAGCGGCACATACCCGATACTGTGCTGACATAGGACACAACAACTTTATCCATAAAGGAATCATAAATATAAACAATGACTTATTGCTCTAATTTAGATGAATGAAATGAATTGTATAAAACGAATGAATAAACGTTATTTAAATAATACCAACTCATACTTAGTTAGTACAAAGCTGACACACGGCATCACAACTTTATATAAAAAAAGCCAAAAATTAAAATTTTTTA
The DNA here is from genome assembly GCF_049724085.1 of Artemia sp. Qi Xiang Cuo. Classification (NCBI taxonomy): domain Eukaryota; kingdom Metazoa; phylum Arthropoda; class Branchiopoda; order Anostraca; family Artemiidae; genus Artemia; species Artemia sp. Qi Xiang Cuo. The sequence goes on along the minus strand of NC_142806.1, from coordinate 62,796,636 downwards.
TTACTTTAATTACTTAAATAAATTAAGTAATTTTTATTTAAACAACAGCGGCACATACCCGATACTGTGCTGACATAGGACACAACAACTTTATCCATAAAGGAATCATAAATATAAACAATGACTTATTGCTCTAATTTAGATGAATGACATGAATTGTATAAAACGAATGAATAAACGTTATTTAAATAATACCAACTCATACTTAGTTAGTACAAAGCTGACACACGGCATCACAACTTTATATAAAAAAAAGCCAAAAATGAAAAGTTTTTATTACTTGAATGAATGAAATAAATTAAGTAATTTTTATTTAAACAACAGCGGCACATACCCGATACTGTGCTGACATAGGACACAACAACTTTATCCATAAAGGAATCATAAATATAAACAATGACTTATTGCTCTAATTTAGATGAATGAAATGAATTGTATAAAACGAATGAATAAACGTTATTTAAATAATACCAACTCATACTTAGTTAGTACAGTGCTGGCACACGGCATCACAAATTTATCAAAAAAAAAAAAAAATGAAAAGAGGTTTTATTACTTGAATGAATGAAATAAATTAAGGAACTTTATATAAATAACAGCGTCACGTGTTCAGCTGGTACTGTGCTAACGTAGTGAACGACAACTTTATCTATAAAGGAACCAAAAAAGCTTATCTATTACTTTTAGGTCAATTAATTAAATAAGCAGCCTGAAATGAATTTTATTTAAATAAAAGCGTCACATACTTAGCTGGTACAGTGCTGACATAGGGCATAACAACTTTATCGACAAAAGAGCCAAAACCAAGACGGAAATTGGAAGTGATGTTCTGCATCCTCTCAGCCAGAAGAAGGCCAAGCTCGGATAATTTATCTTTGTCGTCTTCCATAGACTTGGAAAGATCCATCAAATAATAGAGATCAACTGGATAATCTTCTGCTTGTGCATATTGAAGAAACAGATCATAAGCTTCGTCTAAAAAGTAGAATAGCATAATAAAAATGGAACTTTCCCATTTATTTCTTGTTTGATGATTTGATTCTTACTGATTTTTCTCCGAAAGAAACAAATAATACGCTTCGTTAAAAAAGAAAAATAAACTGCACCCGTCATCAAAAAGTTTCAAAAAGTTTCAAATCAAAAAGTTTCATACTTCAATCAAAAAAGTTTCAATCAAAAAGTTTCAAAAGTTTCAAATGAAACTTTTTGATTCTTATTTATTTAATCGTTAGTGATTTTTCTCCTACAGAGAGATCAAAAGTTTAATCTGGAAAAAACAATTTTATCTTTTTTTAATTTCTTTGAGGTTTTGTTTCATCAAAAAAAAAAAGAGACAGACAGCAATATTCAACAAAAAAAAATGAATTTTATCATGAAAATGACTCTTCTTTCCTTTTTTCACTTGACTCTGATAGATCCTTGTTTTGTTTTTTTAAGAAAGAAAATAACATCTAAATTAAATTTATCATTAAAAAGGTATTTCCATTGATATTTGTTAGAAAAACAAACATATCTAGGAAAAACATTAGAGGAAAAACAAAACATTAGAAAAACATAAAACAGAACAGACATCATCTAAACAAGTAAATTCATCATAAAAGACAATGAAAAGTATATTGTTGACAAACTCTATCTCTTTTAATGGAAAATTCCTAAGTCTTATGTTAAGGATGAACCCTTTTAACGCCGAAGAAAATCTGGGTCAACTGAACCCACATCTACCTTAGCTGGCAGTTCCGGGGTATTTGCTCAAAAATGAAATTGAGGATAGCATCAGGAAACTTTATGCACAATAAAGTTTTCCAAAAATACATCATAATCTAGATATTTAGGGATAAAAGTTCAACCCCTCCTCCCTTTAATCCTGATTCAATCTCCACCTTAACTAAAAAATGTATAGATACGAGTGTAGCTACTTTCTTTCTTCTTTTTTTCCAAAATTGCCCTTTTTCATTATTTATCAGTATTTTTGTACGATAGGGGCAACTAAAGACATTTTTTCTTCGCGTGGATTTGCAACATGAATACGTACCAAACAAGATAGGGAGCTGATATTGGACTTGGAGATTGGACTGGAGATTGGGAGCTAGGGAGATAGGGAGCTGATAAAAAACCATTAATTGGACTTGTCTTTTTATATTCTAGTAAGAGAAAGAAACCGGATAAAAACGAACTGCATATAAACAAGCAACAGAAAAACGAAACGGAAAGCAAATCTAGAAAGTGTGTTGGGTGATAATTTGATTCAACGATATATCGATAACTTTACTTTCGATACTCGATAATCGATACGCCGATTTCGATATTTCAGATCAGGTTTTTACTCAGATTAGCTCTTGGTTTTGCCAAAGCTCAATAACAACAAAAATTGTAATTAGAGAATATTTTGCACATTTATTCTAGACTATGATAAAATATATAAGACACAGGGCGACTATCAAGAACAGTAGCAATCAATATTAATTACGGTAATAATAAGACATAAACAGAGTATTTGTTCCTATTTTAACTGCTTCAAGCACGGGAAAGAAACTATAAATGAACATAAACCTTACGAGGGCTTCTGTACTTGGATTACGCAGACTATTCACTCTTAACCTCACCTTTATTTTGGACGTTTTGTGAGTTTAATATACAAACACGCCTTGAGAATTAATGATGAAAACACCAAATTACTAAGATTAGGAGCAATGGTATATCAAATCATATTTTTTTCGGCGGGGGGGGGGGGGGGTGGGATTTTTCAAAATCTAGGGGAAAGGGGGAATTGGTTATTTTTAAGTTTTCAATTCAACTACAAAAAAATCATGTTCTAATGAAAATATCCGAAAAAACACCCTCACCACCCAATTGGCGCCAGTGCTTAGGAATAAATACTGGTAAAGCGGTTATGTTAGATAACCAGAAAATTGACAATATGAACAGCTTCCACAAAAAAACAACCTTACCACATACTATATTGTGAGGACTGGAGGAAAATGAGTTTGCCCTTTATAGGGCACCAATTGAAATGATCAGGGCGGGACAATTTCAGATTTTGAAAAAAAATTAATATTTTTGTTTTAAAACTTCAAAAAACGTGCCCCTCCCCTCCAAGATTTAAAAGATCAGCATCTTCATAAGAAGTCAAACAAATTTTGGCTCTTCTTCCATTTTTGAGAACCGGCACCACTGGCCCAGTCTCCCAAATGGTAAGCCCCCACCCCCAAAAAAAGAAAGAAAATTTTCCTGAAAGCTCCGACGCTATCACCGAGTTGTGAGACAGACGGTATATTTACCAAACAACACACATAAATTCATCACCATTTAATGAATCCCATTAACAGAAGCGCTACAAAATAATCTTTGGAAGAATTATAATGCATAATTTAAATCCCCGTGAGTAGTATGCTTTTCAAAATTGTAATTTATTTCCATATGGGCTATGTGCATATTTTATTGTCCTTCACCCTTCTAAGATATATATTTAAGGTGGATCCAGCCCATAGATAAATAACATAGGTGCTTAAACTAGCTCTATTCCCTGTATATCAACTACTAGGACTTACAGAGTGCTAGTTGGAGAGTTGGCTAGTCTTTTCTCAGTGACCCAAAACCCTAATAATAATAGATCTAGTTTTGTATTTCGGCATGCTAGGTCTAGTTTTGTATTTAGGCACATGGGTGTTTCGGTTTGGAATAGTCTTCCAGAAAGCACTAGAATGGCTGAGAGTAAATCCTCTTTTAAAAAT